>NC_091933.1:7632500-7867168 GCF_041260155.1 Ptychodera flava | reverse complement strand
TCCTATCTAGGAGTTGTCTCACTGCATGGAAAATCCTCATTAAGATTACAAAATATTTTTATTAAAAATTTATGTTAAGGCCAGGAAGAATGATTAAATAGTTTCTCAGAATCCCCACTTCTACTTCAGCGGCAATAGCCAATTTGAATTTTGATTTTTTTTTGACATTGCAGCAAATAAAAGGCACTTAAAGTTTGTTGTGCATATTTAAAAAATGTTTTTCTTTTCTTCTGGGAGAATGTGAAAATACTTAGAATTTGTTCTGTCAAAAACTGCCTGTACATGTATTGCCTCTATTATGGCGGATAGTTAGTGAAATCTAGACTCCAAGTCATCAGTAACGATGTAACTTGTGGTAGATTTTATTGTTTTATTGGTTCATAAAAAATATTTTGTTTGCTGCCTTTGTAGGTTTGCCAAACTAAACTCTCACACCTTTTCTGACTGGCACTAAATCCCTCTTTACTGTTATCAATAAATGCATTCGAATATTAATAATAGTCTTTGTTTGCTTTCCCCAGCCCAACCCTAGAATTTGTGTGATATTTACATCTGAGCTGTATCAACATGGATTGCAGTAAGGCCTGACCACATTTTAATTATTTGCGGGCTATTGTGCCTTGCATGCCAGAAAACCTTTAATCATTTGAACTGAAAAAGAATTATTATATTGACGAACTTGCTTTCCAGTGAAAATTATTATAGGTGGATTACACGATAAAAAATTACTATAAAGAGCCAAACAAATTCATCAGTATATGCGTAAGCCATATTTAAAACACAGCTCTCTAAATACCTAGGCTAACAAAACAACAGTATTGGAAACAACTGGGCCTAAGCACACACCTAATGGTACTCCCAAAATGTGAAAAGGCCATCCTTCATGTAAGTCACATGAATGAAACAGTTTGACATTACATTCTGTGTAATTTTGATATCCGTTAAAAATGTGTCCTCTTGTTGAATATTTCCAATTCAAAGTTTCCTGGCGTCTTCCGTAAGTTCTTATTTTTGTGACATTAATAATTTTAGTCTGCATATTATGTTACTTCCATTAAGCCGTCTTATATTTGTGATGTATCTTTACTGATACCCAAATATTTTTACTTACAACATCATGTGATTTGAGAGGAGAGATTTTTACTTCAGGTTTAATGGTGACACGATGGCCGAGATTATTGACCTGAATCAGGTATGTATGGGTAGCTTAACCTATATATAAACTTGCTGTTTACACAAAGCAAAGGTTACACAGGTATTCCTAGTCTTTGCAACAGCTGTGAAGTGATCCATTTCAGCAGCGAGTGTTGAATGAAATAATACTTCAACGTTAAGTGCTCTATATATTGTATGGTGGGATACTGTGTGAACAGAAATCTATCCATTGCAATTAAAGTAAACACAGCAAAGTGTAATGGATATAGATTGCATGCTGCCAGCTGTCAACAACTGGTTTTGACACATTAAAAGCATACAACATATACATATGTAGCGAGTGACAGATTCTTCTTTTTTAAAAGGATGTTCTGCCATCCACACAAATGGGTACAGCCTACACATAAAGTATTTCATATCCCTTGACTCACCGCCAATTTGTCCCATTCCTCTGATCTCTCCCATGAGTCCTTTCACCAAAGCTAGTCTGCAGTCAAGCCATAGCCTAGCATCTAGGCGTGAACGACTCTGGAAGTTCTGATACTGGTACTGACTGGACTTGTTAGGTTGGGTAATTGCCACCACGTCACGCTCCGGTCTGGTGCGGGCACCACGCATGGAAGATGGTCTAGAAAGGTTGACGGCAGATATAGGAATTTTTATAACAGACAAAATTTGATTTATCTGAAAAAGATTTGGCATTCAAGCCAGTGACTTTGAGAGAGATTTCAAGCATAAGATGAATACTTTGTACTTTCCAAAGTCTTGCACTTCTTACGTCTTCACTGCACTGATAGTTGACAAGAACATGTACAAGATGACAACTGTCCATCTTATATGTACATGTATTCACACAACATAGTACTTTTTCTTCATTGGCTGTACAAAATTGATGAGACTTAATTTGCATACAAGCAAACTATTACACTGTTGACTTTACTGTCGTATGTGATCGAAATCTTTTCCCCCTAAATGGTAATATTGTTAAAGAAGCACTTGTTTGCAAAGTTTTTTGGAAGTATAGACACATGTAAGAGCTACACTGTATACACTTCATTTTCCATCACCAAATGATTTTCATTTCTACATTTGCCATTGTTACAAATTTGACTTTACTCATGACAAGTCATCAAAATCAACTTGAAAGATTAAAACCATGACGTCAAGTACTGCTCTTTTGATCAGTAATATAAAATACTTACCTTCGCTTTGTAGGGGATTCCTTGTGCTCTTCAAACACCTTTGCATTTTGAATCAATTTCATGGCTGAGATGACAATATCAGCACTGGCCTTGGAGAGGTGGCGTTGTCTGGTAATGTTTGCTATCTCCAACTTACACAGCACCACCAATTCAAGCTCTGACGCGGAAAGGTGTCCTCCGCCTGTGTGTAGCATTGTGAAAATCCACAGTTCAGATTGAATGCTGATGCATGTGTTTGGCTGCAGCAAGTTTTACTTGGTGTGCCCACGATCTAAAATTGCGGATATTCCCTACCTATGGTGCATTATATTGATGAAGATGTATTTCAAAGTTAAAGGGGCAGGTCTTTTTATCAAGTTTTACCTCTGAGCAGCTTGACGAAAAGTGCACAACTTTCAAGGGAGAGCAAAGGACTGATATATCACACAAGCTGTCAATGTCAACAACAACGAATGCGAGAACCAGGGATTGTGGACTGCCACTTTAACCCTTTGACTACTGCAAATTTCCCCCCCAAAATAAAATGCAATATTTTTACCAATTTTTGCGAACTTTTCTGTAAGTTTTTCATAATTTTGGACCAAATGGATATCAAATTTCATCTGCTACTGTCTTTATCAAAATTTTGGCAAAAATCAGATAAAAATTGACTGTGATATATTTTATAAAGGTGACAAAAATAGACTTTGGCACTCAAAGTGTTAAGATTATTAGTGATATCCAGTTTTTTAGAATGTAAATGATGCAACAGAAATGTAATTTTTAATGCAAAAAATTAATCTTATGACAATGGATGAGGATCTGTGTTGCTGTTGGACTGATTTCAGACTATCTTCAAATACACAGCTTTAGTGTCTTCGTTGATGCCTTACCATGCAGTCACATGTTGTCTAAGTTTTGCTCACTTTACCTTTAATGTCATCATTGAGTTACTCTTCATTCCAAATTGATTAGCAAACTGATTGCTTACTATTTGCTACATACATTTTCTTTGCATTGTAATTGTGTGCAAGTTACAGTGAACAGTGAAGCCAGATTTGCTTGTTTCACATTTGCTAATACAGTAAGATTTGATCATATATAGTGCAATTACTTTTCAGAAAGAGGAAATCTGAATGACTGGGAGAATTTTTAAGTAGCTTTCTGACAAATTACCTTGATCTGTGATCGTTTCACACAAACTAGTGAGTGACTGCTCTGCTGATCTCAGTAAAGTTCCCTGTCAAATGATAAAAAAAATCAACAGTTCAGGATAAATGACCTTTGACCTGTCTCATTTCAAGTCTTCCTCAAAAATCAGAGACTGTTTCATAGATTGTATACTCAACCAATAGTTGGGCTCCAATGAGAATTAGAGCCCATGACAAAAGTTTCAAGATTGCATCTCATGTACATCTTCATAAAACATTTCCGTCATAAAACCAAAACAACAAAAATAACCAAAATTGTAAAATGGTAAAAATTCACAGCATGTGTGAGCCACAACATTGAAGACTTACTACGGACTGGACAGAGAAACAAAGTTCAAATGGAATGGAGTCTTATCATACATACCTTGATTCTTTCAAGTGTTGGTGGTGTTTCTCCTCCAGTAAATACACGTATTGTCTCTTCTGTAACACTTGTACTGTCGTCAGAGCCTGCTGTGTCTGTTGCTGATGAACATCAAGTGCATACGTTAGCAATTGACTCAATGGTGTATTTAAATATAATCCCCAAAGGTCAAGTTACACATACTTTCAACAGGGATTATGACAGATTTCATGATTTCATTTTAATTAAATCTGCATAAAGTTACACTTCTTTCGCAACCAACATACAACTGCGTGTCATGCTAAAAAGTGAAGCAAACCAATATGGTCTTGGGTTTAAATATTGCCAAGATTCATTCAATTTTATATTAGAGTGATTTTGACCAAAATACTCTGTGTTTATATGTGCAACGCCACCTTATAAAATCAATCAAAATCATTGGCTAATACCTGACCTGTGAGAAAGAATCAGTCAGAAGTTAGGAAGTTAAACAGCAAAACCTTTGCAATTTTGGCTGACCATATACATATACACGTATGGAATATCTAAATAATCATATACATTAAGCAACTCTGCAAATTATGTACTGTCCAGCTAGATACAGGTACTGCACATGGACAGGTAACGATTGCTACAGAACTTTGATATGCTAAGTATTCAAATTCTGCAATGCTCTCCTTGAGTGCTTTGAATTTTAAATTTAACGTTGTCAATATTGAATATCACAATCTACAGGTGCTTACCCAGTGCCTCATCCACAGTTTTGGGAACAGTTCTCTTCGAAGTAATGGAAGGCGGTGGTTTGTTGGATTTGAATGTACTGGTGCTCATCTTGCGCACAGGTTCTGGTGGACTAAACAAAATATTCAGACAGGACTAGCTAGAATTATTTCAAACTTTGAGCAAAAGTCACATGTACATGTACAGTGTATTAACCCTTTGCACCCTGACCCCCTGGTGACCTATGACATCATACGGACATTTTTTTCCGAGCCAGGTTCAAAGGGTTAAACAATACCAAAAAACGAAAAAAATAGTTTGTCATAATCATATTTTGCATCTACATAACAAATATCAAGTCTGTAAGTACTGTGGTTCTCAAAATATTTATCTGGATGGACATCCTCACAAACAGACGGACATACCGGTACATACATACAGACTGACACCAGATGCCAGGCGGATACCCATCCCAATAGCTGCTATAGACTATAGTCTATAGTACCTAAAAATAAATGCGTAGGTACTTAATGCCAATTTACTTTAAAGTTGATATTCTTCAGCCATTCAAATGATGGCTTGTTATTACTGAATTCTCGATATGACATGTAGGTATGTCTTGTGCTAAAATGGCATGCTGTTCTAAATAAGCCATTGACTGTATTCAATGATCTTGATATGCCAATGTTAATAGCATTCATGTACATTCTAGTGTTATGTCATGCATTTCAGATATCCAGTGTCAATGATCATTGATCATTAATGATGTGTTCACCCTAAAAATTTCAAGTACAATCATTCTCATTGGTATATCACTAATCACATACGTTTCTTCCTCTTCTTCAAACTCTGGCATGACAGCTATGGTGTCAGCAATGGCTGTCAGGAGGTGAGATTGTACCAGTGAAAGATGACAGGTCAGATGGCACAAATAGGGTAGCAAGACCTGGTGACAGACGCTTCTCAAGCAGCATCTCTAATATCTGTACAAGGAAAAAGTATGGTATGTTTTATTCAAAATAGAATTCAGCCTTCAAATAAATGTACTTTTGAGATGCCTTATAATGTACTTTTGAGTGCTTATTTTCCCATATTCTCTGAAAAAATTTTTTCGAGGATTTTCAGTTTTCTGTAGAGTGCCTTGAAGTGAGCCCTAACACCTGTCATTCACAATTACTTGCAGTAATAAATCTGGTTTCTTTAAAACTTGTTCTCTAACACACTACTCTCATTTCATGGAGAAATTTGCACACTCAAAATATGCAGAATGACGGCTAACATCTCTGATTTCGGACCAGTTATATTTGCATCGTAGATTGTAGTGTATATGCATGTAATATCATGTTTAAATAAAGATTGCGTGTTTACTAGTACAGCGAAAAAACTAAAATGTTCTTACCTTCAGATTAATGGGTTCAAGCAATGGTTTACTGGTGTTGAACTGATGGGAAGTCTGCCAGAACAAATGTGGAAATCAGTGTTATAATGCATGGTTAGTGACTGTTTTGTGACGGTGACGCTCTTTGTCTCTCCTGTACACTACACTCAAAATTTACATGTGGCTCAATTTATGACGATACCGATGGAAAATGGACAAAGTTTTGGCCATGCGTTAAATATGAATGTTGCAACTGTTACATTGTGAGCATATCTATGTTTTATGATCAAAGTGTAGCTAGAAAGTGCTGACCTTATAAATATCACCATACATAACATCAGTGGTTGGGATGCATATATCATGTGTAGTAACTTAACCTTATCACCAGCAAGGTTTGACCAAAATAAATAGTTACCAATTGTAAGAGTGGACCTGTTTACAGGCAATTAGGGTGAACAGGTTAAAACACATTTCACATCTGAATGCCTCTTCCATAGATGAAAACATACTAGCAGTAGCAATGAAGATTTCACAGTAGCAAAATAACCCTTTGAGTGTCATAATTTTTCCGACTCAAATTTAAGAGCAATATTTTACCAATTTTTATGATTTTTAGTAATTATTTTGAAAATTTTGGAGCAAATACATATCACCTTTCATTGACTACAGCTTTTATCAAAATGTTTTGCAAAAATTAGAAAAAAAATGTCTGGGGTAAATTTTATAAAGGTGACAAAAATTTACTTTGGCACTCAAAGGGTTAAGCCTACCAATCACAAGTAAGTGGTATTGTATTTGCAATGATCAAGTAAAATGAAACAGAGAGAGAACTGTAAAACTTGCCATTCTTGATTCCACTTGTCTAAAGTTGCTGTCTGATGTCTGGGGAAGTCTTTCACCATGCAGCAAACGTAGCAATGTGGTGATAGCTTCACTGAAGAGTCCCAAGTCTGTTAGTATCTTGACCTACATAAAACCAGGTGACAAAACAGATTTGATACAATCTGAAGTACTCTATGCAGAAAGACCGTAGTTGTTTGTATATAAATGCACAAGCCCTCCATTCTTCGATGAAAATCAGTGATTGAAGATCATGCAGATCTTCTATGTTTGAAAAAGCTTAACAAGAAAATTATCTTACACCTACACTTTTTAAAATTAGATCTCTATGTGAAAAACATTTCTTAAGTTCCTCATTTTTCTGTTTATTTACAGAAGTACAATGAACTTGTACACAAGACAGTCATTATTTTTTAGGACCTACCTTGAGGATTCGTCCATCTACAGCTCGCTGCAGATCTCTGCAGACAAATGTTGTGAAGTACTGGTACAGAGTCAACAAAGGTAAGACCTGACAATTAGGAATAAAAAGTGTTGATTAGGACTACTTTAATATACTCAAAATATACACCAAACACTGGTGAACCTGCAGAACACTGGGTCCGATTTTCCTCACAAAAATAATCAAAGTCTTTTTAAGGTGCCTTCCCATAGTAATGTGTACCAGTAATAAGAATGGGACCACTTGGCATACTGTTGATTTATAAACTTGTTCAGTGAGGGTCAATTCTCCTTCAGTCTTGACTAATTACACACTAAACGTCAGAAAAGCTGATGCAACATAGTGTGGATGCCCATGTAAGTAATCCAGTCATCAACCTTTTAAATCAAAAATGAAAATGATGAAGAGATTGAGTCCATAAACTTGAAACATCTGAGGAAAATGTAAAAAAGTCCTTTACAATGTAATATGAATATTGTTCATCGATAATATTATACAACATGACAAATCTTACCATCAAATTGTGTCTGCCTCGGGACAGTTCCTCCGTCACCCATCTGACACATGCTACCAGAGTTCTACCATCACAGCGGAATCTGTCTGACAAGAGATCTATGCCGGGCAGAAGGTACTGCACTTCACAGCCCTCGCCTACTTCATACAGGGCGTAATCTCTGTCTGCTGCAGGATGGGGCAGAGTGGTACGGAACAGTGCCTTGAACAACACAGCTGAAAGGAAACAGCTCTCCATTCGTAGACCTAGATCTGAAGTCAAAATATACCTGCAACACGAATATATCACAGTTGTTTTGTATTTGTGTGCTTATTTAATTTGCCACATGTGGTTATGATTCCCATTTGTTTATGTGTTCCTAATATGCTATTCTGTGTTGTCCAAAAGTTTTAAGTTTTCAGCTCAAGTGATGAAATATGGCGATATATGTAGACTTTCAGATTTCCATTATTTTTGTAAAATATTCCATTTGAATAAATGGTCAATATACTTGATTCTGGTTGGAGATAAACACAAGCATATGAAATGATATGAAAGCATTCAATTTTAGTTTCAAAATGTGTCCTTACTGAGCAATCTTTGCTGTCAGTGTTCCAGCCAGTACACATCCCCACAGACCACATCTTTCCAACAGCTTTGCACTGTCATCTAGATCAGATGTATTCTTGGCAAGCAGCTCTCTCCAGGTGTGTATGGTGTCTGTTGTGTTCAGAATCAGATCCAATGCCTCTGCCCACCACTTGTATGCAGATCTACACATAAAAAGTGTCGATACAACACATTTCTTATAAGAATAGAGCTCGTGATAAATTTTGCCTAGTTTCTTTTTCAAGCATCAAAACTGTTGGACTTAGAACTTACTGTAAAACATCTCTTTTTAACTAGGCATTATTTTTAAGTGCATTTAGCTGTCTGTCAATTCTTTAATTCATGATGCAGCTAATTTACACTTTTCCCTTGATTTACTATGGGTTATGCCATTTCCTTTACCTTTCAAGCCAAATTAAAATCCTGCTGGTTGCAATGAAAATCAGAAAACGCTAAAAAAGTATGCAGAGTATTCAATAGTATTGACCGGGAAATTCTGAGATGTACATGTATATGGGACAATATACTGTGAACAATTTAAACAGTTTCAACTCTGGATAGAAGTGACAAACAACATAGATGTACTCTACCTGATATTTCCAGAGTGATAATATATATTTCCAAGCTCATGCATGGCCTGTGAGGCTAACCCACGATAGTTTCTGGCCTGCAGCATCTCTATGGTTTTGTCATAGGATTCTATGACTACGCCAAGTTGGGACTTAGGCAACGATGAACTCTGTACATCGGCGATTGTTTTGAATTCATCTTGCATCATATCAGATGGTACAGGTCCCTGTGGATTGCCGTCACTCTCGGCAAACTCCACATGACTATGGGTACTCATATGACCTGGGCTACTTGTTGCTGAAAGATATTGGTGACAAAAGCTGTGTCAAAAATAGCTGCTCCAGTACAATTCATGGTGAAATAAAAACAACGGTGTCTTGATATTAAAGCAACAGACACACGAGTTTCTGGCTTCATTATTCTCAAAAGTGGTTGACCTATTGGATGAAATACTTAAACAGAAACAAAAGGCCTGGCATATGGAAGTAAGTAACTTATAATCTAAACAGTAAATGCCTTAAAACATCCATGACTGTCATGGCAAACCTATGGCACAAATTCTTTGAACACTGTCTTGATTTTACCTCTATAGCTAAGCAATGAAAATGACAGACTGGTCTTACATGCAGAGTTCGTGAAAAGACCTAAAAGTTAAATCTTGAAATTCAAAAAAAGACTACGACCGTTCAGTATATGATGGCTATCGGTTATTTTAAAGTGGAACTCAGTATGTATCTCATAACTGCTAAGAGTATCATGGAAAGTAAAGTAAGATAAAACGGACATCAGTTCTTAACTCGGATGATGACTTAGTTTCTCACACATGAATGACTGTTACAGTTCATTATATTACCATGCCCTGTCTGTCCCATTTTAATTGGTCGAGCTGAACCATGTGACCTACCACAAATACACAATAATGGTTTGCTTATGTGCCCATGAATATGAATAATATCATAAACTCGTACATGTAACTTTCCAGCTAAAAGGTAAATAATTTGTACAAAGATCATAATCAATCACAAATAAAACGGAACACTTTTGGGTCAAGTTTAGACACTTTTTTGAAAAATTTCCTAATTTGCAAAATTTTTACAGCACGCACACTACTCACTGACAAGTTCTGGAGCCCTGTTATCGTTCGCATGGGAAATTTTCATAAATTTTGACAGTTTTTTGGGGTTCGTTGATAATATAATGGAAATAACAGACTCTGTGCAGACCATTAACGTTTATTTATGGCGTGGGCTCGAGGAAAACCAAAATTAATGGGCTCGGCAAGCCTCGCCCATTAATTTTGGTTTCTTTCCTCTCGCCCTTGCCCATAAATAAACGTTAAAGGTCAGCGTGTAGCCCTTTATTTCTATAATAACTTACTGTTTTGTTGTCCAGCCAGGTACAACACCATGAGCTTTCTACTGTGTTGTAATGCCCTTGCCACATAGTGAGACACATCCATGCGTCCCTCAGTGTGGTCAAACTGTCTGTCACGTCCAAGGGTACACATACCAATTTGTATGCATCAGCTGGGCCTGAAATTCACGAGTATTTTTGACAGAGTTAAAACACTGTTCTTTACAACTTATATATTATTTCAATTGCTCCTTGTTTATTTGTATCATATCCTATGTGTATTTTGACATCTTACTTTGTGAACCCAAATGCACATATCATTTTTCTCTGCCATGAAGTATAGATTCTATGATGGGTAGGGTGACCATTTGTCCCTAGTATTCTTGCATATGGTTCACAGCTATATGAACATAGGTTTGCATTCTCTAGTCTAAAAAGAACCAATTTTGGCAAATTTGCAAAATGGAATATATATACCAATTTGTCATCACATTGTTGGAAATAGTCTGACCACTGATCAACATTTATCTCATCCAACTTACCTAAGTACACATCATGACCCTCTGGATCGATGTGTCCGCCCGGATCAATGGGTTTATAGTTGCCAGGATCAGCTTCAACTCTCAGAGTCACATCTTGGTAGTTGTGCGCTGTGATTGGAATACCGCCGGCCTGTTCGGAAGCCCTCTTGAAATGTGGCTGAGCTGGGGGAGGTCCTCCGTAGCATCCACTCGGCTGATCAGTTTTCTCTGTGCCTGTACAAGCAACGGGCTTACTTGTTGTGCATATCTGTCACTGAAAAGATACCAAACAGGTAAATTAATGAAGGAAATGACAGTGTGTGTGAACGTTTCACATTTTTTTCTCTGGTATATGTTTTATCATCATGCTCAAAATTTATCAATAAATGTATGACACTATTTGTCACTTTTATTTGGAATGGAACCATAGGTCAATGCATCAAAAATGATTAGAGGTGATTTTCCCCCAATTCAAAGTGCCTCATTGATCAGAGATATGACCTAATTTTTTTTGAAATCATACAAGCCACATGTTGGGATTATATTCAGATGTGTGTCTCTTTGAAAAAAGTTGAGTCATCACTCTTTCTTTGGCTTGATTTGATTTCCACATACTCCACTGTTATTTGTACACATTGACTTACTGTGTGGTTACGTTGAATCTCATGGCAATCTCGGCTACCTTCTCCCATCTTGTTCATAGTACAGTATCTCTATAGCTCTCATCACCATGCGTCTGATCCAGCGTGCATCAATTGTCGTTATGTCGTCTAGGGGCTCTTCAAACTTCAGACTGGCACCTCCTTTCTCATCAACTACGGATCCCATCCAAGTGTTCACTTTCACGGCGGGTTTCTTCCTCTTCTGAAGAAAAAGTAAAAAATAATATGTGAGTAAAGCTCAATGAATTAAAATTTACAAGTAGAAATGTGAATTCAGCACATTGCCACATACAATGTATGGCGGCTTGGAATGACAAAACTTCATCTTTAGCTCTGATATCCCTCATGGGATTCCAATTGAAAATTGGATTATTTGGTTGTACACAATTACACAAAGTAAAATTAAATGATACCACACCCTGTCAGTTGGATTCAAATATCGTGCAATAAAATGTCTTTAAGCAGTACAGTGTATCTGACATTGTAACTTGTAGGTTATACTCTATGTCGGCTAGCCATGTTCTTTCATTCTGTATTGGTATGTCTCTCAGCGGGATGAAGTTATGTGTTTACAAATGTTCTCTGAAGTTAAATAAAAATACCGTCATGACGCTGTACCTTCTCTAATGTGTGGCCAGGTCAGGTAATTGGTTGTTGGCATGGAGTTGTTGGTAATACAGTAGTTGATGATGTAGGGGCATGAGGTGGGATATGGACCCAAAGAACCCAAAAGATGATTAAATACATCAATCAAAAAAATTCTAAGCTACAGTATAAACTGCCTAAAGATAGTTCAATGTGGAAAAAAGTTAAACAATTCAGAATAAGAATTAACAGTCCAAAATAGTAATGACGCACTTCCTTACTGACCTGAGTGCATGTGAAATACACAACCTGGCATCTGTAAATTAAATGTATACCAAGTGATCATTTCCAGTCACTTTTAACTGTTTTTAATGGATTTTCCAAAGAGTCCTGTGGAAATGATGAAAAACGCCTATCTGGTCTTGTGTTTTGTATAACCTCATGGCTGATAATTGTCATAGTATTGAAAAAAATTGAAAGTGAAGAAATTACTGTTTTTAATAGGCATATTTTCCTTGAAATACATGACCGTGTAAAGAATATATGCTAAAAGTGTTTAAGAGTAAATTTCTTTTCAAAAAATAATTTAATTTGTGACCAAAGGATTTTTATTCTTTGAGTTTACAAATTCAAACATTGCAATTTGTTCAATCATCTTGTGCAGTGCAAAATTTATAAAATGACTGAAAAACAAAAAAATTTGGCAGAATTACAGTCTTTGTGATGTAAAATTATGGGTTGACATCACGATAACTGTTAATCTGTTTGAAGTACTTATATACTATAATTTAAAAAAGGAAAGTTCATGCAGAAACGGTAAAATATATTGTCAGCAATGTAGTGTTAATTTTGACTTTACATCAAAATATGCCTTTGCTGGATACCAAATATATACTGGCGAAATATCAGCCATGTTCAGCAAAATCCACACAACAGCATTGATCCTTTTCTAATTTGATTTGATTTGCTTATGTTATCCTTGTATGACAGTCAGTACAATATGGAACTTGAACACAACACAGTGAATAAGTATGCTGTAAATGAAATGGTGTGGCTGCATCCACATGCAGCAATAGGAGTGCCTTTGTCTCTCACCCCTCATTTCCAACCTGTCCCATCCCTGAAAAAATAGTTTGGTCTTATATTTATAATGTTAATAATTTCTGTATTTGTTAAAATGTGCGTATCTCAAAAACTTTTGATCATAAACATTTTCATTGTTTTTTATAGCTGACCAATCAGTTAACCTGTTTATTTTGAATATTTGCACATTTTTCCTCAGTATTTGACATTTTCTGAATACCTTCTTATTCAGTTTGTCATTTTCTAAAAGTTTAAATGCTCCATTGTGTGGTCAAGCTTTCCACAAGCATCAAATGTGGTACTTCATATACGAGGGTCTGCCTCTAGAGGGCGGGCATCATGAACACTCCTGTGTTTGTTGGTTAATTCCTCCACGTAAACTTCTGATTGTACTGTAAACATTGAACATGGCCGACGTCCGATTTTCCTGTCTAAAACTTTCACTCATTTTCGTTCATATGACTCTGAAACTCCAGGAAACGATTGGGAAGAAAGGGTTATCTTGAAATATTGAGGTACTCGCCGATATTTTGCAAAATTAAATGAGAAAAAATGCAAGGAAAATGCCGACAGGCTTACACAATGACAGTTTTCAGACTCGGAGGCATTTGATCATCTGCAGATTATGCAACAGGCCCAGATCACGTGAGGCCATGAGGGGATATCCACGCAACTCAGTACCAAACACTAGCGCTCACAGAGTGAGCAAACACAAAGTGAGTACCCCTAACGTCAGCTCAGTAGTCTGTAATAGATTGTAGTCAACTAAGAAACCTTGGAGAAAGGCTTAACACTGTGGCTATGCCGCTAAGTCCCTTTTGATTTTTGTCATAGCTCAAAATCGTTCTCCCACACCTCAACCTGAGCCATGAACACCCCCACCAGTTTATGATATGACCCATCACAATGGCATGACGTCAACGGATCTTGACAGACGGAAGTCTTGACAGACGGAAGTTCTTGACAGCAGCATATTGGTTTTCAACTCTAATACCTTCTCTGTCTATAAATAGACACGAGAAGGTAATAAAATACAAGGTATCCTTGAGTAAAAATTATCGAGATACAGCATTGGTCTTCCCACCTTTGCTCTTTTCTCTTCTTCATTCTGAAGGAAAACCATCATATCCAGCAGACAATCAGCGGCTATGTAGAATGGATGCCAGACTATCTGCCTGAGCTGATCCGTGGTGACAACGCCAGATCCACTGCCTGGACTACTGGCAAATGCACGCAGTAGTGCTGTGTGTGCACAGTTCCACAGAGAACGACATGCATTCTGGAGCAGCGTCCATTGACGTCCACGGTGTGCAAGAACCTGGTACATGGTTGAGATTGAAAATACATTTTTTGAATGTTCACAGGGGTAATTATCATGAGTTTTGGAGGTTTTTATGGGCTGCACAATTTTCTTGAAGATGAAATTCTCTAAAGTTTATTTTCTGTATATCATATCAAATGTTTTTGTAAGTAAACACTAAATAGGCTTGTATATCATATCAATGTTTTTGTAAGTAAACACTAAATAGGCTTGCATTAAATGGGCTTACATTTGCATGTTGCAAAGACGTACAATCTTATCAAATCATTTGTTTGAAACAACAACATTCTAGACAAAAGCATAAAAATCATCTGTTTTACATCATAATATCTTGACTTAATTCAAAACAATAAATAAATACATATTTCAAAAGAAACTTCAGCTCGTAATCTATAAGTTATGGAATGATTTAGGAAATCGGAGAAACTGCCTTTTTAAAAAAATGTGCACCACTGGTAAAATAACAGCTGCCATTATTGCGCATTAGGCACTGATTTGGGTAAGATTTGAATAGACAGGTGAATAGTTTAGAAACTTTGGCTCCATTTCTATCATACCATGATAAAATTTCATTAAAAAACAATAAGGACAACCAAGGTTACATGATTGAACGGCCCGGGTGAAATTTCCATAGATTCCCCAAAAATATTGCTATGTCATGTCTGTTACGGTGACCATATTGACAGTAGCAGACTACAGCTGCCTGTGAACAACATGTGTCACTACTGACAAATTCTATAAGGCTTACCACAGCTTTCTGGAAGAAGTCAAAGGTCTTCTGAAGTTCTTGCATTGCAGTCTTGACAGAGATTGACTCAAATTCCGATGCGGCATGGGTTGCAGTTTTAGCACCCTTCTCCACACTATCGTCAGATCGATATGTTCTTGGGGTGTCATCATCTTTATCCTCTGGAGGAGGAGGGATGGGTGGAGGGGCATTTCCTGCAGAAACAGTAAAAGTAAACACCCATTACCAGTGGATTTATTTAAAGGCACATGGGAACTAAATGTATGTGGATACAAAGGACAGTCTCCTTCAATGATTTCAGGGCTGTTACCCAGTGGACATTTTACCCATTGGGCACATACCCTAACCATATCTCTCAACCCTAGTCCTATCTGTAGGAATATCCAGGTGGTACATTTCCATGGTATTACTGTCTTGATACTGCTTGAACTCTGATGGATCAAATCTTGGCTTACATGCACATGTAAAAAAATTACACAAATATTACTTTGTGACTTCTGATGTTAAGATGGAGACCATGGCAATCACATGTAAAGGGCCGTATTACCACAAGATGCACATGAAATTCACATGTGCAAAGTACATGATACATGTGACTTTGTGCCGACAGTAACACTGTCATGTACATGTACCTCTACATTTGTTTATGTACCCCCATGTGTCCATCACAGTGATAAAATGCAATTTAATTAGCCCCTAAAGATACATATTTTTCTACCTGTACACCGAAACACTGGGAACACAACTCATTGGTTGTCACCAAGAATCTAATGCATGATTTAGGTAAAATTGCAAAACACATATCGTTTTCTTTATTGAAATCCCAAAGTTTGATGGAAAAACCAGTATCAATGTTCTTTATGCCTGTAATAGTTTGTTTGTCAGCTCTATCTTAAAAATAAACTTGATTAAAGTTTCAAAGGAAAGCAAAGGGCTAATACCTATGGTCAATGTTCATTGGTAGACCATGCCTCGAAAATGAAAGACTTAATAATAACTTTTGCTAAAACTTCCCACAACTAAACTTTCAACACTTCTCTTTCTAAATCAAGAATAAAAGTCAGGGTGACCATACAAATTTTTGTACCAGAAAAACAAATTACCCTACATTTAATCAATCTGAATTCAAATTTGCCACAATCCCTATGTTAACTCTATGGGAAAGATATAATTTTTGATTTTCACAAAAATAAGCCGGTGAAACTATAAACTTTAAGTTTATTTACTCCATGAACTTCAAAACGAGCCCGCACAAGTCATAGACCAAAAATTACTTTAAAAAGTTTTTAATGTATTTAATTGCGTATTCTACCTTAAAGGGAAACAGTTGTCGGAACTATGCCTATGCGAGTTTCTTGTTTACAAACAATGTATTTCGTCCATGATATCTAGATGCACCTCATCGTCATAGCTACAACATTTAAATTATACACATTATCACAGATGACGCAGATTATGACAGATAACATGTTTTAACTTTCATCAATCACCATCGTACCTTGGATACAGTGTTTATACATTGGTTGTATGGGTCCCATACAACCTTTGAGCGCAGTTCCAATGACTGTATCCCGTTAACAAGAAGAATGGATGTGAAAAACACAGATTGACAACAACTGTACCTCTAGGACTCTGAATCAGCCCTGAGTGGGCTTACAGTAAAAAGCAACAAATCATTTGTATGTGGAATCAATGTACTTAACAGGCGATACATTAGCATTTCATCAAGATTTTGAACAGATACATGGAGATAAGTGCATCAATTGAATTTATTTGACAAATTTCTGTTATTGAAATCCTCCGCCGTATCCATGTAGATTCTGTAATTTATCATGTTGGGAACAGACTGTATGCCTTGGTTGTGTTATCCGATTAGTCACAGCTGATTGAGAAGAATCTCTGCCATCTATCTGATGGTGATGACGATGGTCATACTGGTTTTCCTTGTGTCCAACAGAACTGAATACAATGTGTGAATGAGTGTGTTTCCATAGATTGTTAGGTTGGTGATTTATAATAACTGAAAGTCAACATCAATGTGTTGTACATTGCAACAATGTGACACAAATACAAATGGTAGGTGTATTTGACTTACCAATAGCAGCATTTGCAGCTATGTCAATAGCCGTACTACAGCCAGCCTTCTCAGATTCAATAAATACCATTTGTTGAAGGGGTCAACCACATGATCAGAATGTGTCGGTGGTCTGTAATCTCCGCTTGTGACCTGTCATGAGGAACCACTTTCCCATCCAACAAGTAGTGTACCAGCTGTTTTAAAGGTGAACAACACATTGTCTAGGTAGAAGGATCTGAGATAGAGAAATGAAAGGAGGCGGTTTAATTAACGCCTACAACCAATGTATCAGAACAAAAAGAGCAAAATACACAGTCTGGAAGTCATGCACATGTTTAAAAAGGTTTGATAATAATGGGGACAAGTAAACCTGGCCTACAAAGAAGGCCTGATGTTTTGTGTTTTGTCATACTTTCAACCATGGTCCCCCCCACCATGTTTTAACATAGATACAGCCAAGCAGATTTAATATTTAGAAGCTAAGCCGTACTTTTTGAACACATTGCAAAGAAGGCTTAATTTTGGTTTGTCTCATATTTCATATGGATATTGCAAAGAAGGCTTGATATTTAGGTTTGTCACACATTTAATATAATTGGTTTATTTACCCGATTTGAAGAAAAAAAAAGTCAATTACATGACACATGAACTTGAGAGGGAGAAAATAACAAAGTAGAGGGTAAATGGGGAGTCAGGAAATAGCTTACAGCTAGTCTAGCCCAAACCCTGTCATGGTAGCTTGTCTGAAAAAACAGAGTTAGCAAAGGGGGCTCATGATAACAATAACAAATAGTTCTTTAAGTAAATAAAAGAAAAGTGCTGAAATAATTACAATATCGTAGAAGATCACTAAATTACTACATGGCAAAAGTGAAATCTGTTACTGATTGATCAAATATTGTCTAAAAGTGTGTTTGAAGTTATGTAGAGAGTTTGTGGACTTTATATGGAAAGGTATGTCATTCCAAACTCTTGCTCCAGAAAAAGAAACAGCAAACTGGCCTGAATTTGTCATTGCATGATATGGACGTAGGTTTTGAAGTTGACAATTTCCAGTATTATAGTCATGACAACTGACACTGAAGTAATCTGATAATGTATGTGGTGAATGCTTGTGAATCAAGCTGTAAACGAAGGTACCTAGAAGGAATTTATGGAGTTTAAAAACATCGAGAATATTAAGTTGAGTGAAACAAGGAGCTGAGTGGTCTGTGGTTGATTTGAACATCACCGTGCGAACAATCATTTTCTGGGCTGCTAAGATATTTCACACAAATTATCCAAAGAAGACTTGCAGATGTTTTGGTCTCATATTTCCTATAGACATAGCAAAGAAGGCTTGATATTTAGAGGTTTTGTCACACATTTCATACAGATATTGCAAATAATAAGGCTTGATATTTAGACTTTGTAGACAGATCTTCATTGTTGCAAACCAAACTAAGATATTTCGGGGCTATCGACAATAAAGCTTACACACAACCTACATAATTTCTTCATTTGCCTAAAAGAGGATAAGAGCTCACTTCAAGTTGTATTAGTGATTCTCCAGTCAGATCACATGATAATATTGGAGAAGGACTGTAGGGCCAGAGAGTGACTAAAAATTAGTTGCATGATAGATGAATTAACAGTGGAACACCGCATCATGATTCTATCTTTGGATTAAAACTGAGCCGGTGTACACTGAGCTGAGTGGTGTCTGTCCAGCTTTTCAGAGTCAATTTAATTATTTTAGGCTTTCAAAGCACCATGAAACCTAACAACCACTCAGGCAAAACTGACAATCTGAAATTACGCATTCATTTAATGTTACTGTTTCGAATGCTTCGGATGAAAAACAAAGCCAAGAAAATGGAGTGGGTTTGAAAACATGAGAATGAAGGGCTGTACAGTACTATACTAGGTACATTTGTGTACATGTCAATTCTGAATCAGTGGAAGTATGGAAAAGTGAAGTGATAGGATATTGGCAAAATTCAGAGCATTTGTCGTCATTGTGAGGCCCAATACCGATACGCAAAAATTACCTGGAGAACACTCGCTAGATGAATATTGTTGTAATATTGTATCACATTGTTGCACCAAAATTAATCCATCGTGACAAGCACAATTTTATTGGCTACTAGACCCTCTGCTATAAGCATTGATTGGAAGGATTTAGTGTAAATGTTACATTTTGGATACAACATGAGCTTGTGGTCTCCAAAACTTGCGCCTAAGCTGTGACGTGAGCAGCAAACTGTACAACGCATGGATTTAGATTTTACTTGAGTGCCAGGCAAGCAGAGCGATTGCTTGCCTCAAAATGAATGCCCTGTTGTTTCTATGCACTATGAGCAAATGCAAGTTCACACCTACATGTAGCTCTGCCTGCAGGTGTTTGTGTTGTTACGGGCACACTAGGGTTGGAGGTGCTTACCATGTACTTCCTGCAGCACTCTTTGCAGAAAGCAGCACATATTGGTATGAAGCATTAAGAGACGTACAATATGTGATCTGACAAAGTCAGACCTGATAGCTGGCTGCGGTAAAGCATGATACTGCCAGATATGAACACATGCACATATGGCCTTTCAATTACCAACCTGAATATATCTGTAGCTGATCCATGAAGGAACTTTTCCCGCAGTTCAATCTTGTTCAAAACAAAGCAAAATGACACAGACCTTGCAAAATGTTCAACTGCAATGAGAGATGAATGACAACATAACAGTGAGACAGAATTCAATAATATACAGTGACCGACTGTTCAATACATGAATAATGTAGAAAGGGCATAGCTGGGGCAGGAATTGAAACAATGTTGCATACAAGTATCTTTGTAGAATATACAGTAGCAAGAGACAAAACATTTGGTTCAGTAAGAAAATCAAATACTTGTTTATTAAAGTGTACGAATAACAATGATTTTGAATCCATTTTCATACATTGCTTCAAATATACATACATGAAACCATGAACAGACAAGCGACCTAACGGCTGATATAGCTCCGCTGTGTTTGTGTAGAGAATAACTATTTTTAACAAATGTTGGTGAAGAAGGTGGAAATCTTTGATAGCTCATTTAGTGGCCAGAAAAAAGTGGCTAAATAGCTGCAAAAATACACATCAATTGAAGATTTCATCATAATTTGAATATATCACATTTTATCATCCCTAAGAACATGTCAACCAAAGCTATCTGATGAGTAGTTTTTGAGAATGAAATTTTCTGACCAAAATGGCAAAAATTGCCCCCAAATATAAAAACTGCAGATTTCACCATATTTCAATATATCATATATTAAAATAATCCCTTGGAACCTGTATACCAAATATCAAAGCAATATCGACTTGCGGTTTTTGAGAAACAAATTTCTTGACCAAAAACGGCAAAAATTGCCCCCAAAATACTAAATTACAGATTTCATCATAATTTCAAAATATCACATTTAGTTCATCTGTAGTAACCTGCATATTGAATTTCAAAGCTATCAGACCAATACTTTTTGAGAAACACTTTATTTTGATCAAAAATGGCAAAAATTGTCTTAAAAATGCAAATTTGCATATTTCTGCACAATTTGAACAAATCTGAAATAGATCATCCCTAGGGGCCTATGTATAAAATATCAAAGCTATCTGACTAATAGTTTTGAAGAAGAAGATTTTTAAAGATTTTTTTTACCAAAAACGACAAAAATTGCCTTAAAAATACAAATATGCAAATTTCACAACGATTTGAACAAATCTAACTGAGGTCACCCTAAACAAACTGCATATCAAATTTAAAAGCAATCGGACGAGCACGGAGAAGAAGATTTTTTCACCAAAAACAGCAAAAGTGCCCCAAAATACAAATATGCGAATTTCACCACGATTTGAACAAATTTAAGTGAGGTTACCCCAAGTGAACTGTATATAAAATTTCAGAGCAATCGGACTTGCAGTTTCAGATGAGAAGGCAATTGTGACGAACGATGGACAACAATGACGTATGACGAAGACAGAAATCAACCTATGTGTTAAGCTCCACATCGCTGACAGCGGAGCTAAAAAGGTGATATTTGAAGATAAAAGCAATCGAGATGTTAGTGACAGAATAATATTATTGTTCAAACATCACAAATTCTCCGTCAAATAATTATTATTTGAAACATCCCCATTACAAAATATTAAATTGTGTTCAAAGTCAAGACTTTCAGGAACCCTGCTGACAAAATGGTTATTATTTGCATGGATTCATTTTACAGGAAACTTTCAATTCTGATAAAGATAAATTACAATATCATATGACAGCACAGCTGTTGAATGTAGTGCATTTGCATTTGTCCACCATGTTTCATTTTAAACCACAGAAAGGTAAAGAGTTTTGAGTGAAATTTAAGTCACTCCAAGACAAAACATTCTATAGACTAAGGCCTCATTAACAACTGCTTGTCAGAGTTTTGAAAGGAAAAGTAATAGCTATATTCTATCAAATAGTTTCTTATATAGAAATTGTGAATTAATTTAGAAGATTGTGAAATTGTTCTTGGTGTTTGTAAATGTTCATCACATCATACACATGATAATTCCTTATGTGATATCATAATAATGACTCTGCAATGGGCTTTAGGTGAAGTCACAAAGTATGACTTTCAAGCAAAATCTCCATCTCATGCTTCAAGCTTGTTTTTCTAACTAAGAGGAGCTTGACAAAAGAAGTTGCAAATTGTCCTCGTACCAATACTACTTTCAACAGGACATGCCGGATAAGTTAATTATTCCCTAACTCCAAACCCAGTCCTACCAGGCTACTAAAAGTACATCACAGCCAATCATCAAACACAAAACAGATACAGGACATAAACAAACATTATAAGGAATTTTACCAAATTACATTAGCTATCAAACAAGTAATTTTGAGAACAAGTTTTCTTGACCAAAAATGTCAATATTGTCTTAACAAGCGACATAGCAGCCGATATAGCTCCGCTGTGTTTATGTAGAGAATAACTATTTTTGACACATGTTGATGAAGAAGGTAGAAATATTTGATAGCTCATTTCAGTGGCCAGAAAAAGTGGCTAAAATAGCTGCAGAAATACACAATTGAAGATTTCATCATACTTTGAATATATCACACCGGATCATCGCTAAAGAACATGTCAACCAAAGCTATCTGATGAGTAGTTTTTTGAGAATAAAATTTTCTGACCAAAAATGGCAACAATTGCCCAAAATAAAAATTGCAGATTTCATCATAATTTCAAAAAGACCAAATTTAGTTCATCTATAGAAACCTGTATACCAAATTTCAAAGCTGTGAGACCAGTACTTTTTGAGAAACACTATTTTTGACCAAAAATGGAAAAATTGCCCCAAAAATTCAAAATAGCAGATTTCATCATAATTTCAATAATATCATTTAGTTCATCTATAGAAACCTATATACCAAATTTCAAAGCTATGAGTAGTTTTGGAAATACACATTTTTGACCAAAATGGCAAAAATTACCCAAAAATACAAAATTACAGATTTCATCAGAAATTCAATATATATTACTTAGTTCATCTATAGAAACCTGTGTACCAAATTTCAAAACTATCTGACCAGTTCTCTTTGAGAAATACATTTTTTGACCAAAAATGGCCAAAATTGGCTTTAAAATGCAAATTTGCATATTTCTGCACAATTTGAAAAAATCTGAAACAGATCATCCTTAGGAACATATGTACCAAATATCAAAGCTATCTGACTGGTAGTTTTGAAGAAGAAGATGTTTAAAGATATTTTTACCAAAAATGACAAAAACTGCCTAAAAATACAAATATGCAAATTTCACCAGGATTTGAACAAATCTGACTGTAGTCACCCTAAGTAGCCTGCACTTCACATTTCAAAGCAATCGGACAAGCGGTTTCAGAGAAGATTTTTTTACCAAAAACACCAAAAAATGCCAAAAAAAATACAAATATGCAAATTTCACCACGATTTGAATAAACTAAGTGAGGTCACCCCAAGTGAACTGCATATAAAATTTCAAAGCAATTGGACTTGTGGTTTCAGAGGAGAAGGCAATTGTTGACGGACGACGTACGACGACGACGACGGACGAAAATCAACCTATTTGATAAGCTCCGCACTCTGACAGCAGAGCTAAAAATACAAATTTGTATATTTCAGGACAATTTCCACATATCTAACTATTGTCATCTCTGTACGTCTTTGTACCAAATATAAAAGCTGTCTGTCCAGGGGTTTTAAAAAGTAAGATTTTTTGACCAAAAATGACAAAATTGCTCCAAAATAAGTAATTTTCCCCATTTTGTCATAATTTCAACAAATTAGAAGAGTAACACCCTCGCAAAGATCCAACCTAAATTTGAGAGCGATTGAGCAGGTGGTTTCAGAGAAGAATAATTTTTACTGAAAATGAGAAAAATCACCAAAAAATTCAGTAAAAATACAAAATAAAGATATCTTCACAATATTCATAAACCGTATAAGGTTCACCTAAGGTACTTGCACACAAATTTTCAAAGCAATCAAAACAGCGGTTCTCGAGATATTAATTCTTGACCATTTTCACATTTTGTAAGCTCATTTGCATAATTTTGGCAATGCAGACTTCATTTGAAGAAAATCCCATCTATAGCCCAGGATGCATCCACACACCAAATACCAAGCTGAAATCGGTTTGCATGTGGACATACTGTACGTACGTACATATATACATACATACTAGTACATACATGCATACAGACGCCATCGACTTCAGCTTATACGATAAACTCACATTGGTATAACCAATGTGAGCTAAAAATGATCCTCAACTGCTATATCCCTATATTAAACACTGCATAAAAGCATGCAGATCTACTTATATTATATAATAACTCCATTGTAACTAATCTAGTCCAAATAGTTTCACATTGTAAAAATGAATACTTCAATACACAGACAGGCATCAACTGCAGCAATTTCAAATGCTTAAAATTACATGACATCACCATTGAAATGGACGGGTAGATATTTGATAGTCCATCACTTGACACACAAAACTTGACAAATACCACTGCTGGTGAAATCCTCCTGTAACATGCTGAAATTTTACTTGAGTGTAAAAACAAATATAGATAACGAAACCGAATCAGAAAAGAATAAAAAAACTAGAAGAGGAAAAAAGAGAGAGTTGCTAAGCCTCACAAGTGGTTCTGATCACTTTTACAATCAGAAAGGTATCAACCTTAGTGATTTCATTTGTTTTACCTGACATCTCCATGGTAACTCATCCAAGCATATCTTCCGGAGTCTCTTTCTTCTGTGGTAGGTATGCCAGTAATCTGGTAGGATGGCGTCAAGTACGTCAACTGCCTGTAATCGCAGACAATAGATAAAAGTGAACCCTTTAATGCCATACCCTACAGTCAACACTGCATGAAAGACAAGCAGATCTGATTTCAAGAGCGCACTTTGCATGTGGTAACATTTGGACAAAGCTATTAGGGAATGATCCCTGGTGTATAATTTTGCTCGTAAATGTGGACTGTATAGTACTGGTACAATTCAACGAATCTTTACCTGAGAATGGACTCAGTGTCTACAACACTGATGTTGCTGGTATCGTTTGAGAGTATTCAAAGTTAACAATATGATGTATCCAATGATTCAGGCATATGCTCTGTTTGACACAGCATAAAGCACTACCAATATAAAAGTGATAAAAAATGCAGCGGCCGATACTTAAACTTGGCATGTACTCATACTTTGTATACCTTTTGAAAGTAATATAGTGGACAGATATCTGTGCATAGGGTGCTCACAGCTGAGGAAAATTTCAGTCACAGTGACACTGTTTTATTATACCGCTTGGATCACAAAATGAATGTCTACAATTTTCCATAATTCTCCGTTTGTACATTTGTACAATTTAGAAACTTGATTAATTTTCAAATTTAAAATTCAAGACATGTACAATGCAGCCTAATTTCTTAGTCCTCCGGCAGTCTGCCAATTTTGCTTTGAAAAATCTTATCTCGCCCCTCTTCCATGTTGACTATCTGCTGTAAAAACACACTTCTTTCCGAAATTGGTCAAAAAAATAGAGATTTGAAGACCATAAAATTTGCCAGTACGAGGACAACCTTTTTTTCAGCACTACTGCAATCTGTCAATGTCATGGAGTAGTAAACCTGAGAATACTAACTCTTGCAGCCATTCTTGAAACATTACCCTCCACTTGATGATTTTATAGACAAGACTAAAACAGGAGGACATTTGTTCTATTTCCTTTTACAAATTATGGATTTCATAACCCAATGTTAAAATGTTCACACTTACAATTATAGGCCAATGCAACTGCTGGCAGATTGAAAGTAATTACAAATAATTGCAATTTCGATTACTTTCTTGTAACACTTTATGTATAGTTTGTTTTGAATCAGTATCTCACCGTTAGTGAAGTTAGCAACATTTACAAATAGGTACTACATGAAATCGTATCTATTACTAGCTCACTAGACTTACTGATATCTGGTTAATGAATTAAATAACAGTCCAGACCTTTCCCAATAGGCAGTCAAATTTATTATAATGAAATACGCAAAATGGCACACAAGATGCCAATCACGTCCAAGTCCTTGACTCTACAACTTTACTGCTTAGATCACCACTAATTGGTACATCCCCATCAATTTCAATTGGATGGGTGGACCTAACCACAAGGTAATGGGGATGAAAGGACAAACACTGACGATGGAAAGCAACAGGTTTTTTTCCCTCACCCTCTCTTCTTTCTCTTCCTGTTTCATTCTCTCTGCATCAGGTAGCTTAACGTCTGATTTGTTGACCAGTAGATAATACTTCCTTTTCTTTTTCCTGGGAGATTTCTGTTCTGGAGACTTCTCCTGGGGTTTATTCTTCACACAAGAGATGCAACGTTTGTGTTAAGAGCTAAATCATCCATGGCATTGTCATGATATACAATGCCAAGGTTTTTGGTTCCAAAATTCGCACCAGATCCTATTAAGATCTCTTGCCAATTTGAGAACCACAAACTTCTAACATTGTAATTCAGAACATTTCAAAGTTTGTAGGTAGGACATTGGATGTAATTATGGCGAAGAACAAGTATTTACCAATTTTCCATTCCAATTTTAACTATTAAAACTACATAATGGAAAACAGTAGGATTCACAAATTACCACAATCTTAAAAGTATGAATTAAGGCAGAGGAAGAAGTGCAAAATGAAAATTACTCAAAAAATGACAAGAACCAGGACAAAAATTACTACATACCGTATTCCTCCGATTCTAAGACCCCGCCCGTTTATAGACCCCCCAGATTATTTTATCAATTTGTAATTAGCTGTTAGTTCGTTTATAAGACCCCCAGGGGGTACACCCGAATTTTGACTGGAACAATAGAGCCATTGTCATGTAATGAGACCAGAATATCCACAACACCTATGCTGCTTATCAAAGTCACAAACAAGTGTCAAAGTGAAGTATCAAACCTCACACACACACGCACACTATTGTTGGGGTTTGGAACATGTCAATCGGGAACAGTTCTATAATTTCCTGGCGATAAAACTACACTTGGATTTCACTACCTAAATGAACAATATAAAAGAGTTGGATTTTTTAGCGTCTCGATCTAGTACAATGTCGTCTTTTCGTTACTGTCATTTTGCTACCATCAAAATAAGCAGATTTTTCAACATCTGATTATGTACGAATCGAACATTTCGATGCAATTTGGCTACCATGAAATGAACATTTAGGATCGTCGGGTTTTCGGACTTGTCGATCAAGTACGATTCGCTCATTTCATCACGATCAAACAAACACAATTTACACTCATACAAACACAAAAAAGTTTGGGTATCAGTAGTTCTCTTTTTGGAGACTGTTGTGGCCCTTAAAAGGACAGTTTCATTTTTTTTTGGTCAGCGGCATGATTTGGTCTGTTTTAGTGAATATGTACGGTGAAAACAGTACATCGGACTGATTGCTTTAGCAGAGGTACAGCCGCATTATTTGCCAAAACACCGACGTGACATTTCTCTGCCATGCCAATTCTTGGAGAATGGATGAATGCTTTCTTCTTTGCTTCAAGTAGTATTTTTGTTGACTGACACGTCACGATCGATGATATTCTAAAGTAACCGTGCCCGGTATGAGTGCTGCATCTCGCTTCAAACTTTCAACTTTGCAACCATCTTGAACAACGGCTACAGCATTTCGATCGTGTATGTTGTCTGCATCTCGGCGAAGTTCATACGGCAAACCAAGTTCTAGCTGATTGCGACGGTAGTTAGGCATGCCGACAGCGAGAATGTTTTTAATAATTACTTTTTTTCTTGCCCATGACGACCGTGCACTGTCTTATGACTTTTCAGAAAATAAAGTCTACGATAAATCGACGCATTTTTATAGGATCTTGTAACGATGTCGGGAAATCCTTTTGTTGCCTTTATCAATAGAAAATTTGGGACGTGTGAATGACACGAGCTTTGAACTTGCTTCGCTCTACTTTTACACTTTCGTTTTCATACTACTGAGGCAAAAGACTACGGCACATGAAAAAGTTGCTCTTTAAATGGTGTGCTTATGAAGATTTTTTCAACAGTTTTCTATCAGGTAAGGTATCTTTTGTGATCATTGTGAATAGCTGCACGTTTTCTTACGTTCAAATTTACCATTAAAGTATAAAAAGATTTTTTCAACAGTTTTCTATCACGTAAGTTTTCTTTTGTGATCATTGTGAAGCGCTGCAAGTTTTCTCTTGCGTTCAACTTTACCGTATAAGCAACCAGTGAAAATAGAAATATCATTGGCATCGTAAAATCTTTCAAAAAGACTTAATGACGACGATATCGACTTCGACTGGTTTGACTTAGATGAAGAGGGCAATTATTGTGTTGACAAACGAAACGCGATATCCAAAGTTTCTTCCGCGCATGAACTGAAAATTCTTTGAATTTCTTCCGTTTATGTTTCATCAATTTTGTAGTTTTTCTCATATAATGAAGGTATTTATTGTTTGAACGGCATTTGTTTGTGTCCTTTCCTGAACTAGTCTCAGCAATGAGTAGAACGATAGTGTAACAGATTTTCAAAATTTTGCACGCTTTCGAAGTCTTGCGAGGGAAAAATACCCAACTTCATAAGCTTAAACGGCCCTATACACTTACAGTTAGAACAAAAACGTGCATTCCGAACAGTTGATCATAGATGACTGAATTCCACATCAGGAGACATTTCGGTCATCGATACAAGTAATAAAAAAACTTCAGGGTGTATTGCCAAAAAATCAACACATCAAATATAAAGCAGATTGGCGCAGCAAT
Source organism: Ptychodera flava (assembly GCF_041260155.1). Lineage (NCBI taxonomy): Eukaryota > Metazoa > Hemichordata > Enteropneusta > Ptychoderidae > Ptychodera > Ptychodera flava. Next base: position 7,838,553 of record NC_091933.1, on the reverse strand, counting down.
CTTTCGTCTCGGCCAGCCGATGCTCACTCAACACTTTACCTGTTCGAGCCTGCCTGTTCGTAAGATCACATTTCGTTTCGAGATACGGTTAGACTTTTTGAAACTAGGAGCAAAATAATAAAACTCACGACGTGTAATTGATTGTTTATTTTAAGGAGTACAGTAAATGAAAATCGTACATAGAAAACATCGGACGGACACCATCCCACTGAACAGAATTTTACCTTGACCTCATGCACTGACACCTTTGACCTATTGCGTAAATTGACCAATCACAGCCAGCGGAACTTCAGGGACTTTCCCTTCACTCATTGTCTGACCTTTGTGGCCATGCTATGCATGGGAGCTGGCTGCTGCTGAGGAACGTACTTGTTGTACAAAGTTTCGTGGTGATTATCGATTCACGAAATACAAAGATTTATTGCTATCGTATTGTTTAGTAAAAGAAGGTATGGCAAATACGTTATATTTCAAGACTTGTGGATCTCCATTAATTTATACTTGTACAGATTCGACTGCCAGTATCTACACAGCATGGCCATGAGTTGATATCACAAGTATGAGTTGTCTGTAGCGTCACTGTGGTAGCGTGAATCAAAAATCATTGGCATAAAAATTTACATAACATTGCATAATTAGCATAATTAACTTCGACGTTCGATTTCACAGTGACATCCGTTTATTAGACCCCCCATATCTTTTTCGTCATCTTTGGTTCTGAAAAGGGGGTCTTAGAATCGGAGGAATACGGTACTTCTTATGACTGGCTACCAATGCTTATATAATCCCATTATCTAAGTTCTTGATAATTAAGAAAAGTGTATAAAAATAAATGTAATATGTTTTTATGTTTTTTTGGTTACACTAAATCGCCATTTTACCTTGTTGTATTCAACTACTGCTGCGGCAAATTTCTTTGGGTCATCACCAGCCACTGTGACTGCTCCAGGCTGCTTGGATAGTGTAGCCTTCACAGCTGACAGAGTTTCATTTCGTCTGATGGAAAATTGAATGAAAACATTCATGGTAAGTAAGCAGTAAGTGGGCTACACAACTGAAGACATAGTTTCAGATTCTGGAGTGCTGAGAACTCTGTGCTACAAATTCTTTGTAAATCAAATGTTGAAAAGTTTTCAAATTAAAATAGCTTATGTGGTTTAAAAAGTAATGCAGACAACATCTAGAATGGTCGCAGTTAGTCTCTCTGTTCAGTTCTACACATTATCACAAAAACACAGGCCAGTAGTTGAATGCAAACTCCAGATTGTCGAGCACTGTCTAATACTTCCTGACAATCCTATGTGCCCTCTGACATGCAGGATACAACTGAGAATTATCAAGACTTCTTTAATCTTACATCAATGAAATGTAATGGCAAATCTGTTTTGCTTCAAAGGGAACCACTGTATGACAGTTGAGCATCACACTGGCTAAGCAGGCATATTTGTAGATCGCACTTTCGAAAAAAAACTACCTGGATAGCAGGGTTCAAAATATGAAACTGCCCCACTGGAGTAAAAATCCTTGTAACTGTGCTTTCACAGGAGCACACATGAAGCTGAATGCAAGTTAGGGTATATTTGTGGCTCTAGGTAAAGGTGAATGTTTGTAAGTGTATGGCTGAATACCAGATATGAGCTCGAAAAATGAATGGCATTTGACTTACTTGTGTAGCCAGTCCATGGTTTCTTCACACCAATCAATTGCTACCTCTACCTGTGATTCTGTCAATGCTTTTGGACCACTAGCACCAAGAATTCCAAGAATCTAGTGCGGCGTTTGAACTTGATCACTGAAGACAAAGATGGCAGAATTTGTGGATTTGTGAAAAAGATGGATGAATAAATTTTAATAAATATACCTACAGATAGCATATGAAGATGATGTGGATATGCATTGCTAATTAAATTTGGTCTGTCTCTTCCACAATATACACTGGATCTCAGGTAAACTGACAAGGATAGGGGTTTGTAGTATAATTGTAAGTGCTCAGTTTTGACAGAAATTAATCGATGACTGAATAATTGGAAACATACAAAGAACCACTGTCTGGTTGCAGAGGAGTATCTCTTTGAGATGGAATATATTGTTTGATGTGAAATGTTTATTTGTATCACATAAACAAGAGAGATAGACATAAATAGTATTGCTTGGGACAAATGCACAAATCAACAGTCATTACTTTGATCGAATCCCAGCTATCAGTAAGGCAATGTATACCAATGAATAACTGAACAAAGGCAAAGATTGCAGCCATAACAAGGGCTTCAGGGACCAAGCGTCAAGAAATGATTTTGTTTCATTTTTGAATTTCTGCATGACATAACTTGTCACTCTGTGAAATCTATCCCTGAAAATCATACAATTATGTGTGCTCTAGAAATGCTGCATGGAATGCCTCATTTTCAGGCACCCAAATCACGAGTTGCATTGGTTCCTCTGCAAATTCACTTTGGATGATTTCACGGGGAAGGTAAGATTTGTCTTGTGTGCTCGATATGTGGTTACACAGACTATCAGGTGCATGTCCTTGACCATAAAGAATACTGATGTTTAAAAATTAGCACAAAATCGTTGTTGGTATTTTCATGATGAATTCTCATTATACATTAACCTACAAAAAAGGAAACATTGTACTTGTACAATTCTAGCCAAGATCTTGAGTATCAATAGTGATATTTTTCTTTCATTTCCCAGTTTTAGAATATGAAAATATTGAAGACTATGGCATGAGTTGTGACACTAACCTTCCTTGTATGCATGTCTACTTGGCAAAGCTGCGATGTACGCATGCAACAGATTGGGATCTTCAGACCCAGTCAACTCATCAGAACTTTGAGCTAGAGAAACATTGAACAATTAAAAGTTAAGTCTATGGATATTCTATTTGTGTTGCATGGGCTCAGATAGATCAGAAACTGGGCCAAACCTGAATTTAACGGGAAACATCAACTGTGAGTACTAATATTAAAGTTATACAGCAATATTGAAAAATCTATGTCAAGGAACGTACACTTTAGCTTTCTTGGAAAATGAAATGCACATGTAGTCAAGAAATAATTAAGCAATAGCACGTTCTGTTCCATTTTCAAGTTGCAAACAACAGTTACAGAGAACACCACATTAACCCGTCAAGCCATTTAGCAAAATGCCTAGTGAGACAGGGAGTCATTTGGCCAGATAACAAATAAATTGGTGATCAACTTCACTGGTTGGGTACAGCAATTGCAAACACTAAAATCAGCGGGTAATCTCAATCGGTGTCAATTGTGAATTATTCTTCATTCGATTCAGTTTGTTTTCTACGATACACCATGAGAGAAATGCGATGTTTACGCAGCCTGTAGTATCAGTATCAATTTTATGGCCAGAATTGGGCTTCCTGCTGACTTTTGTATTACGATCGCTGTACCAGACCACTGAAGTTGACCGCCAATTTACTTGTTATCTGGCCAAATGACTCTCTGTTTTACAAGGCATTTTGCTAAATGGCTTGACGGGTTAATGTGGCGTTCTCTGTAAACATATTTTTTGAGAAAATTTGTTTCTAACTTTCATCAATGAAAACACAAATTTGTCCCCGGAAGCAAAGGCTGCTATACCGTAGAGTCATCAGGAAATGTGAACAGTAATGAAAAGATGGTTAAAATTCCTGGAATTTAACGTTTTCTTTCAAATGGTTTCTGAGAAGATATACCGGTAAGTTATTAATATTCTGCCTTCTGAATTTTACACTATTCATTTCAAAATTGAAAGTATACATGATATATATATGGAGAAAAATGTAAATGTTAAAGATGACTTGATGAAGCAATTCAATATTCACCCACTTTTACCCTTGTAAATTGATTAACTATCATGTGGGAAAGTGGATAATAGCATTGATCGCAAATGACGTCATGTTTTTCTCTCATTAATATGCATAAATAAATATATGTCTGCATTTTCCGCATAAACATTGAAAAGAAAACCTGCTAGCGTTACAATGGTTACTAAAAGTCACACTAGTTCGTGGTATTTTTATGCCTCAGACTGCAAGCTACAACAACAGGTGCGCATGCAACGACAAAGGTTGTCCGAATTTTGGGCAGTGTTGTCCGAAAGTCACGCGCCTACAGCTGTATTTAGTAAAATACCTGAAATCGCAATCAACGCTCTTGACAAAATTACACAAATACAGTGTGGGCTATACATGGCAGTTTTTGAGTCTCAATCATGTCAACCGATGCTCGGAGAATAAACTCATTTTGCGGATACTCACCCATCTTGGAGAGTTTGAGCATATGTGCTTCCAGAGCCCTGAGTTCCTCATTCTGAGGGCCTTCCACATTGTACGTCATCTGACCCGGTCTTCTAATCCTTTTTTTCTTGGTATGTACATTACCAGTTCCTACAGTGCCTGGCACACCTTCAAGGCTATCGACATTATCCATGGCCCCACCTTCTTTGCTTTGACCTTCCTTCTCCTGAAAGTCAAAATGGGTGAATATTGAATTGCCATATATTACAGTCTACAACTAATTTTGATTTCATAGAGGGCATCTGGTTCTATCATAAAGTAATGCACAGAGTAGTGCTCAGCTCTAAGGTGAAGCTGTTTGCTGCTATACTTAGTGAAACAGCAAAGCCAGTAGCAATCTCCATCACCTCACAGAATTACATAGCTTTGTAATGAAGAATTGTTTGCAATTGAAAGATGATTTTATTATTCTATCAACTAGAATTCTGTTGGTATTTTTTGTCACTACTACAAGATGTCATTTAGTTATTAACCACGGTTGTTCACAGTGATCACAACTGCTTTAACTTGAACTTCATGAAAAGCAAAGCTAAAACCCCGACAAATATTAATCAAAGAGCCACATATATACACAATGCTCATGCACCACTACAAAAAGAAGTTACAATGTACAGAAGAAAACTTGATAGTAAAAGATTCACTTGTGGATTTGTTACAGTAGGAAACATCATTCCTGCACACATTTATGAACCACAATCAGTCAGTGAGTCACTAAGTATTAATTGTGAATGATATCTAAAGTGTGACATTAAGGTAGTATGCACCTTGAAAGTGAAAATCTTAATTTTGCTCAAACTTGCATCAAGGCAACTTTCAATCACTCTCTTTCAAAATCAAGAATGAAAATCAGGAGTCACCATGCAAATTTTGGTTCTCGTGTGACAAATTATCTAACATTAATGATATTTGAAATTCAAAATGGCCGCCAACCCAGTGTTAACTCAATGGAGAAAAATCAAATTTTTGTTTGATTTTCAATTTGAAAAGCTAAGATAAATAAAATTTTACTTCAAGGGCTTTTAAATGAGCCCCTACAAATGGCAGATCAGAAAAGAGTTGTAAAAATTTGAGAGTCTCAATATCTGTCCTCGAGGCACATTATACCTTAAAGACACACTAATAAAACTATGTATGGACTGTAAGGGAACTAAGAAATACATCTTTAAAACTGAGTATATCACATGGATCATAGCATATTACCGTAAGCTGTTTGTGACAGAATCTACTCAGAAAGTTAGTGCAATATCAAGATAAATTTTGAAATATTTTACCTTGACTGCCTCTTTCAGCATTTTCTTGCCTCCATCAATGATGTTGTTGGCTAAAGCTCTCTGTCTCCAAGTTGTCCTCAGCACTTTTGTGAGATAGTATGTTATGGTAGCAATCATGTGATGCAGACTGTCATTGATTGACACCTGACGACGAATGCGAAGACTGATGGGGACCTCTTGAAGGACAGCTTGGCATCTCATCAACACCTGGTAATTCAACCAATCACAGTGTCAGAATCTTTTAGGTGATATTCATTATGTCATTATGTATTCATGGAATCTGTGGTTTGCGTGTACAAAACATCTTCAGAACACAAGAAAGCGTGAGTTTGTAGAAATATTTGAAGCCATATTACAAGCTTTCGATATATGATGATAGTTGCACGTATTCAATATTAGTACATGTTAGTTGTTTCAGTGATAGGTCAAATTCATTAAAAACACCGTAAGTGTTTCACTGTAATAATGTGCATACAACACTAAATAATTCTGCCATAAACTCATTCAACAAGATCTACATTAACATTCTTATGAACTTTATCAATATGCAAATTTCAATTTAGTATATTCTTTATTGATGTTCAAATTTTACCTGTCATGTATTGACATGACTTTTTATATATACACAACAACTTCTGCGGCATACAAAACAAACATTTATTGCACAAAACATATATTGTCTTTAAAACTAGATTCACAAACATAGCGAAAATCCACTCGATTGTTCAAGCGAGTGATTGCTACTGTAGTATGGTTATTGGTGATTTTAATTCAGATCACAATTCCTTATTTGGTTCGTCATTACATAATTTCTGTAATGACTATAATTACTGTATTTCCGACAAGCTCTTTTTGCCTGATAATTCCTTTACATATGTTAGTGATATGCATGGCTCCACGTCATGGTTAGATCATTGTATATCTACCTATAGCAGTCACCAATCTATAAAGTCTATGGAAATCTTGTATGACATGATGTTATCAGATCATTTTCCACTTAGTATTACATGCAATGTTGCTATCTTGCCATCGTGTGACTCTAGTAGCTCAGATATTCCCTATTGCAAACCAGGGTTGAATTTAACTGGTCTAAGGTCAGCATCAAACAACGTGACTTGTACACTGCTGTCTCAGACAGACTTCTTGCAGATATTAATATTCCTACTGATTCACTATGCTGTAAAGATATTCACTGTAAAGACAAGAATCATGCTGACAGTATTTCTGATTTTTATGACAATATCATTAATAGTTTACATTTTGCTGGCACTCGAATAATCTCAAGTACAGAAAATAGTAAAGGATGTGCAGTTGTTGGTTGGAATGACCATCTAAAAGAGATTCATGAAATTGCCCGTGACGCATTTAAATTATGGCGTGAGTCTGGTAAACCCAAGCATGGTCCACTGTATGATTTTAAACGTTGTACTCATGCTCGCTTTAAGTATGCGTTACGGGCGTGTCGAGCTAATGAAGAGCAAATGAAAGCAGATGCTATGGCCAAAAATCTTTTTGGTGGAAATCACAAGAAATTTTGGCACTCCATTAATAGTAAAAAGTGTTCGTCCAGGCCAAACAATGTGGGTGGCTGTACGGCGAAGCTAATATTGCTGATATGTGGCGTAACCATTACTATGGCGTTTACAACTCAGTGAATACGACACATGACCAGAAGTTTGTGTTAGATGTTGTTGAAAAGTGTACTCTCGAAAATGATTTCATTGTTTACCCCAGTGACATTAGTGATGCCATAGGAAACTACAGGCTGGTAAATCTGTTGGCCCTGACTATCTCTCAGCTGAGCATTTTATGTATGCTAGCAGTAAAGTTTCCAGTTTTACTCAGTATGTGTTTTACGGCGATGTTTGTGCATAATGTTTGCCCTATCGCCTTTCCGATACTGTTTTAGTTCCCATCATAAAGGACAAAAACAACAATATCAATGACAAAAGTAACTATCGTCCGATTGCAGTTTCGACAGTTGCTTCTACGCTTATGGAATTAATTTTACTTAGAAATATTGAATGTTATCTTGAAACGTCACATTACCAGTTTGGTTTCAAATCTGGTCACTCGACCGATATGTGTGTCTTTGTACTTAAAGAAGTAATCAATTACTATAGAAAGCATGGTAGTAATGTCATTGTCACTTTCATGGACGCCTCCAAGGCATTTGACAGAGTCAACCACTGGGTTCTCTTCAAAAAGTTGATTGATCGCAAAGTACCAGTGTATTTTGTCAGATTTCTCCTGAGATGGTATCGAACTCAACAGACTTTTATTCGCTGGGGTGCATGTACCTCCAGTGGTTTTACTGTCTCCAATGGTGTAAAGCAAGGTGGGATCTTGTCACCAAAGCTTTTTAATATCTATATTGATCATTTGAGCTTTATGCTGTCTAATTCCAAAACAGGTTGTAACATTGGAGGACTTTTCGTCAATCATTTAATGTATGCTGATGATATTTGTCTGATTAGTCCTTCTGTCAAGGGAACTCAGAAGTTAGTCAATATTTGTAGTGACTATGGTGATACTCATGATATTTTGTTTAATAACAAAAAGACCAAATGTATGTGTGTGAGATGCGATTCATCTATGATTCGTCACATTCCTTCTGTGTATCTCAATGGAGTTAAATTAGTATTTGTCACAAAGAAGACACATTTGGGTTTTGTTCTCAAGATCACTTTCGTGATGATGACGATATCGAGCGACAGATGAGATGCTTTTATATATCAGCTAATATGCTTATGAGAAAATTTTCTCGATGTACCTTTGAAGTCAAGAGTGTTCTTTCAAAACATATTGTTATCAATTGTATGGCGGTCCAATTTGGATGAAATATTCTGTTAATATTATGAGGAAATTGAAAGTTGCGTACAATAATGCTGCTCGTCTTTTATTGGGTTATGATAAACGTAGTAGTGCAAGCTCTATGTTTGTATCTAACAGAATCAATAACTTTGATGCCTTGCTAAGAAGGCAAATTTATGGTCTAAAGCAAAGACTTCTGAGAAGCAGTAATGATATTGTACGATGTGTGTATGACTCATTATATTTAAACTCCGAAATGATAAAGTTATGGAACAAGCTTCTTTTTGTATAACTTAACCAAGCTGTGTATATTTATCACCAGATTTTCTTTTGTTGTTATATGGACAATGAGTCCGAAATAAAGTCTATAATAATAAAAATAATTAAGAGTAAAATATAGCATCAATGACACTGTTGGTTTGATGAGGCAATTCAGAGTGACTATACTTAACTAAGTTTAGCCTTGGGAACATGCATACCAAGTTTCAAAGCAATTGGACAAGCTATTTCAGAGAAAACGATTTTTCGACCAGAAACGGAAAAAATTGCCCCAAAATACAGCTATGAAAATTTCACTGAAATTTGAGAACTCTCAAGTGAGGTTACACTTATGTACATGTATATTCACACCAAATTTCAAAGCAATCAGAAAGGTTTATTCAGAGAAAATGAGTTTCAAAAATGCAAAAAAATTGCCCCTAAAACACAAATATGGAAATTTCACCACAATTTTCACAAATCCAACAGAAGTCAACCCTCGGATCATGCAATATCAAGTTTCAAAGTAGTCCCAGTGAACTTTGGGAGAAAATGATTTTTTGACCAAACGTGGGAAAAATATGAAAATATACAAATATGAAAATTTCACCAAAATTTGAACAAATCTGACTAAAGTCGCCTCAAAATACCTGCATACCAAGTTTCAACCAAATCTGGCCCGTGGTTACAGAGTTTTAGCAATTTGCAGGATTTGCATATTTTTGACACTGATATGTTCATTTGAACCAATTCACATTTCCATCCCTGGATGCACCTGTACATCAAATACTAAGATGGTAAATGCTGCGGTTTTGGAATTTTTGATGTGGAAGGACATATATCCGCATTTACATACTTATGCTGTGGTGAAACCATTGTACAGTCACCGTGACATACTTTAAACATGCCTTCATGCTTGTCATACATGTTGCATACATTGTACAACATACATGTAACACCTGTTGTGATATAAAAGTTCTTTGCAACGTTTCAAAGCACACCGACACGGGATGTACAGACATAGCACTCATCACTATAGCAATACAATTACAGATTGCACTGTAATTCATTTCAACAAAGAAGATGTCTGCGTGTATAGAGTCTGCTGATGTTTTCAGCACCAGCTGTGGCAGGGAACATCTTGCAAAACACTACAATGAAACACATGTATAAATTTATGGGACCTTTGAAGAGGTATAAATCTGACCTGTAAGACTGGAATGGATGGTATCTTGAAATGTAACATCGGTGCGAGAAGACCATAGCATTGTACCACTGCTTGTAGTGCCATGTTGGACTCATTCAACCAACCAGCTAGCTCTATGGCAACCAGCATCCGCTCAGACTGACCAAGACGTCCCATCTGCAAGATTGAAGCATTCAATTAGTGACTGTGGAATGCTCTCATTATAAATTATCAGTTCTGTTGTTTCACTGTCACAAACAATGTTGTTATTACGTTTAACTTGAAAACAAAGTATTACTAGTATCTTCATCACGGAAGGATAGAACCACCATCAATGTTATATTTTTTACAGGGTTTGAACAAATATTCTTACAGGAATATGAGGGAGACACGTATATAATTCATCAAATTATCAACATTAGTAAATATATTTAGCAATGAATGAGGAAATTTAATAAATTTAAAAATTGCTCTAAACAAAGTACGTGTGCCAAACTGCTTGAAAATCTTACTTTGAAAATTATCATGGGGTAAACAGTTCTTGATCTGAATATGTGGTGAAATTTTCAAACAGATTCATTTAAATTATGTATAGACACATGCATCTTGTATGACAGTCTTGTATGACAGCGGATATTTACTTTGAATATCACTTACTCAGAAGACTACGTGGATTTATATTACTCTAGTAGTAAATGTATAGCAATGATAGTTTATTACATAGGTCATGAACGTGACTTGAGATTGAGTCAATGCTTTAGACAAGTCAGAACAAAACTGAAGGATTGCTTTGAATGGTAATATTTTCTGTTGTATTGCAATTTTGAGCTGTGGCATCGTCAAACCCTTAGTACTTTGAAGTCTTTTATTTCCACTGATGCATGGATTTTATGAAAGAGAATCAATTTTTCCCACTTTTGCTTGTGGAAAAGGACGACATCTAAGTTTTGGAGCCGATGAAAAGCAGTTTGCAAACCACACAGATATCTGTTACCTGTCCAGGGTAGTAAGGCCCCTGATCACAGAGCTTGTCACTGAACAGGGCGCCCTCTCTGGCACTGACATCCACATTAATGGAGATACTACTCAGGAACATTCTCAGCAATACTGGTGATGATACAGAAACAGTGTCTTTGTTCAACCTGAAAAATGACATGAAATTTATTCTTTGTGTGAAACTTTGACTAGAACAATTCTTCATGAATTTAATACTGTAAAATCCAAATAAGTTCTTGAAAACGGAAAAAATTTCATCTATAATTTCTGAAGGTCTCTCAATCACAAGGCAATTCAAAAGGTTTGACAATGAAAAATTGAAATTTGGTTGATGTGTACAGAAAAAGGCAGTTTGTAAAGGCAAATCCAAAAGCAAAAGTACCAAAAAATTCCTGGGCCAACAGTGTTGAATGTCAGGCAGACAATATCAAACTGAATTTGATTGCTAAGACAAGCACACCAAGTGTACATCTGCACTTGTTAATGACAGTCAATACCCACCTCTTGAGAGTAAGTTTGAAGTCCTTCTGTGCCGTTTCTTTGAAAATCTCCAAGTCAGGAGGAGGAGCTGGGGCCACAAAATGATCCCACAAGACCTCGCCAGCCGTCTGAGCTATGGCATAACACTGTGTCTGGTATGCAGCCTGTAGTTTGGAGAAAGCAATCATACAGTTTGTGTTGATACATCTACTGTTGAACTTGATCTCATTCATTCTTTTGTACAAAGCTTTGAGTATACACTTTGCCTGAACTACATGGTATGGTTTTTTTGAAGGTGACAAAAATATATGTCGTACGTTTCCATAACTGAATGATGCAGTACAAGCATTATTTGATAAGATATTTGATGGCTTCAAAATCAAAGATACATGTATAGGAGACCGATTTATTTCTTACAGGAAATTTGACACCAAAAATTAATTCACATTGCTAACTGACTATATTGCTTTAGTCTCACTCAAAACAAATCCTTGCATCATGTGGTCCTAATCGGGGAACTCTACAAACATGCACCACATCAAGTATTTTCCAATATTTTATAAACATTATTCAATTCACTTTTTTTTTATCGGCTGACCATTTTCAAAAATTCTTGGTGAAAGGGACGATTTTCATTGGTGATTGCAAAATAAGTTAATATTCCACAAGCTAATTTAATATCAGTAAATATTCTCAGCAAGAACACACAAATCTTAAAATCTCTCTGTACAATCATTTACCTGGCTAAGGAAAGCCCATGCCATGAGTACAGGTAGTGGATGAGACGCCAGTATTGGTTTGCCGGTATCACCAATGCTGCCACCAATCATTTGCCCATCCTCTGTGTAAGCTGCCACTGCAAAGACGTATCTCTCATTGGGTTTCAAGCCTGACACAGCCAGCTGACAGTCATACGCAGGTACCTGGGTTTGAAACGTGTCAAGGTTTAGCAGTGAGTTACCAATCACATTGAAGCTTGAGAAGAACCTTGGTAACTTTTTTATAAAATTCATGAAAGTTTACGCGCTATCAAGAGCACCAAATCTTCGTGTATACTACTATACTCTGAAAGTGAACTTCTATGAATGGTAAAGCTATTACAATTTAACCACAGCTTGCATTGTAAATTGTAAATGTACAATATTGGGTGTTCTAAATAGGTTTGAAAGGTATTTTTCTTTGTCACATGAGTATGTACATCTATTAAACTACAATTCAACGATTGAACTTGAAAAAATTACATTAACTCTGATATATGTGATATTTGAACTGAAGAAAGCACGATGTGGGCATGCATACCTCATCACCTGTCCCTTGAAGGAAATAATCATTGAGTCTGACTTTGACATTGCTACCAGAAGCAGAGCGGCCAAACAAACGATACCATGCCACCTGAGAAAAGATAGAATAAGTAAATTCCTTGATATGGAACATGCAGCACACAATAAGTGTGCCAATAATTACAAGTCTAGGATAGCACTTTGTAGATGTACTTCACCATTCCATATTGTTTAGTAGGTGGATGCAAAGACAAGGAGAAAATGTTTTCTCCTTGTCTGTGGTGGATGATACCAAACTACAGGGCCTGCTGTTTGATGCAAAGGTACACGCCTTGCATCATGACCAGAATTGCTTGTTGACACATCACAGTTTTAATGATGACATACACACATCACAGATCAGATATTCTGATGATGTGCTGACAGCTCACTCATTCTGTAGATACGTAGGTCATTTTGATAAAAACAGTACATAACAAATTTCAAGATTAAAGTACAATGGCCATGCTGGCACTCTGTACGTGTAGTATTTCTTTACCTTCTGAGATGGATTGAATGGTGCTGGCTTGAAAACCATGCTGCTGTCAGTTCTGCACAATAACAGTGGAGCTGGGGGTACTCCAGACTCCCTAGCTGTAAGAGGTTCTGTATTTTGAGTGTACAGTTTGTATTCTTGGTCCTGTGCTTTGGTAATCAGATTCATTGCTTCCTGTGCAAAGAATAGAAACAACATTGGTCATAACCATTTATAATTCCAGAAAAGCCAAGCTTCAGTTTAACCTTAACCCTCATAATAGAAAGTTCATTCTTGGTGGCCTTGTAGTACCGGTAATAGAAAAATTCTATTGTGCAGTTGCATGTCTTTTAATCATCAAACTTCAAATCCCATTTGTCGGTCTCTTTCTGGTCAACATGTATACCTGTCCAGTCAATTTTACAATAAAGTAGATTTGTTGTCACTCCCAATGTGCCATCTACTTACTTAAAAAATTTCAAAACTCACTGAATCAATTTTTTGAAATTTCCACGAGTTACATGCCACCAATTGGTGAAATGAATAACATTTTGTTGAGTTTATATCATCTGTACAACCAACTTTCAACTTTTGAAGCCACACTACAAAACCAGCTTTTAATCCCTTTGTCCAGTAATCCTATGAAATGTACTGAGGTCCATCTTTATTAACGAGGAACAATGGGGCTGAACTAAACTCTGAGGAAGATTGGGGAGGGGGGTTTAAAGCAAAAGTTTTCATGAAAACGATGGAACATGGACACCCAGTAAAATACTATTTCGCAACACAATGTATTTGCTGACTGAACGGGGAATCTGATATTTCATTTGGGTAAAGATGCTGACATGCAGTCTCCAATCACAGATGATGACTCACGCACCTGTAGGATGGGCTGTAGTTCATTAGATGTGGCATCATCTCGGTATGCCATCAAAGCTTTCTGGCAATAGAACAGTGATTTGTACAGCAGGTTCTTGTTGCACTGATTGGCCAACTCCTCAATGCTTTCGATGTATGTGCCTGGATCAACGACACCCTAAAATTGGACAACAATGAACATCATTGTAATTATTAATATTATAATTACTTCTATACAACTTAAGGTTAACTCTTTGTGGAGAAACTCAAGTTTTCCAACACCAAGAGAAAAACATATTGCACATACCATGATCAGAATGTAAGCAAATATTGCACATACCATGATCAGAATGTAAGCAAAGCCTATGTCCATGTAGATTTCCAATCAGGTTATTGAACATGAATGCTAACAACAACAACAGACAGCACCACTCAGTTCATGGAACATTCACAGTAATGTAAGAAACATCAGTTTAACATTTGTGAATACAAGACATTGTACATTGTGAAAAAGGTAAAATTACAAAAAAAGAAATTGACAAATTTTCACACAACCATGGAATAGCTAATAATATGCTCACTTCTTTGCCAGACTTAGTTTTCTTGGCCTTCTGTGCACCAGTTTCATGTTTCATGGCAACCAGTTTCAAGCACACCCGATGATACATAAACATCAGCTCCATGTGTAGGTCCATGCTGAGATTACGAACAGCATCAGCACTTTCCATCACCTTCTCTGTGGATCTGTCTTTTTCCTCTGAGTCAGCAAACTGGTCATCTTGGTTGAGTTCCTGATGGTATCAAGAAGCAAGTTGAATTAAGGTAGATTGCTCCTTGGAGACAGATATTCGGGCCATAAATTTGTTCAAGACTTTTCTTGTCTACCACTTGTGGGAGTTCATTTTAAAGCTCTTGGCCTAAGAAAAATTTGTAGCGTCTTACTTTTTTGACAATCGAAAATTTAATTTTTCCTCATAGAATTAATACAGGTAATTTGTTTCTCTAGTAACAAACTTTGCACGATGACCACTGATTTTTATTTTTGATTGGGTTAGATAATGCTTGAAACTTTTTAATGAGGAAAGTTTGAGCGAAAGTTTAAGTCATCCACTTTTGAGATAGACCCACACATAAATGAAATCTTCCTTGTGTATTATGAAAATAATGGGTGTTTGCCTGGAAATGCATGATAGTGACAGTCCAAAATATGAAAGATAAGACATTGCATTAATATTATTATTTGCTGTCTGCAATGCTAAAGTTTGCTGTGCACATGATCTCCATACAGAGATTACTAATAGACGGAAGAGTTAACACAGACATAGCTAATAAAATGTAATAATCAATATAATTTCAAAAATGGAAAGATTCTGTGTGTATCTTATATTTTTGGTAATCACTTGTGAGATTAATTTGTGTGCCAAGCCCCCTTTCCATCTGCCCTCTATAATTTGTTGATTTACCTTCACCCAGCCAACATCTGCTATGGATTTCCCATCAGTCAGTGCGATTGCCTGTCTGGCATCAGAGATGCCCTGCAGGGCTCTGTCCAAAATGTCTCTGGCCAACAACAGCTGATCTTTGGCATTTTGTTGTAGAATGGTTGATGAGTAGACTGAGGTGGGTGCCTTGCCAACTTCACTTGTGATGCTCTTTGTGGGAGATTTACCTCCTGTAGAATCTGAGGAAAAACAGGATTTAAGCAGCCACTCACTTTTGGCTTTTTTGGCTTTTTCATCTCTTAGACTAATACTGTAATAAAAAGACATCTGAGATTTTGCCAATAATGGTACTAATCTGCTGATAAGTTACTCAGTAATAGTATAACACAAAGCACCTTGCAAACCATAATTTAATATCAACCACTGAAACCACGAGCAGTTTGTTGAACAGGACTTGTAACGGCAGTATAACTTAAAGGTATATAGTCACCTGTAATCTAAATATGCCCATATATGGTCAAAGGGGTGCCCACGTGAGGACGCTGTTTTTAAAAGTGGCCACCCGCTTAAAATTTGTGATTGGTTAGATTTTCTCTTTCCATGGTAACTGTGGCAAAATTGGAATAGATGATAGTATATCTTTAACTAAGGACTATTGACTTTAAAAGAATAGTTATTAAAAAAAGGAAAATCTATAGAGACTCTACATTCAGACATCTACATGTATCTCACCTTTTGCCATTCCGGATGACACTGACTGCTCATCAATATCAGCTGACATACGGCCAGTAACTGATCCTGTATCTACAACTGGTGGGCCAGGCTTTCCCTTTGCCTTACCTGACAACAAAATCACATTATGCATTTTATAGACATGATACCATAAACTACATGCCGCTAAAATATGTACCACTACATACCAACATACACTTTGCATTTTGAATGGGTACCACGTTATTGATTTTTGCAAAATTTGTGTCCACTGTGCGTTTACTTCTGGTCTTCTCACAATCATTGAAAGGAAGTTTGAAACTGAGTTTGTCTACATCATTATCCAATCACTGTACTTTATTTAGATGTCAATCACTCAGTTTGTACTTATATAATTCATATTTTTTGAATACTATTGAGCAGAGAAACATTACTGCTACCCTTGGTTTATTGTTAAAAGCTTGGCAAAACCAAAGTACACGGAAGAAAACACCGTACCTGTACTTGTACCCAAATCTACACATATCAGTACATCTCCTAGCAATAAAGAACTTATATATATTTGAATGCTGTCAACACATTGATGTCACTTGTACAAGGTAATTTGACTTACCAGACTGGGCTCTCTCTGAAGAATCACTGCTGACATTATTTTCCAACACAAGTGCCAATCTGAGGGCAACTTCTGCAGTAACAGCTGGGTCTACCAGACTAATATCAGTCCAGTACATCACCTCATGTACTATACTCAGTATATGTACCCACTGCATTGACAGAAAAAAGCAATTAGATGGTACCCTCTAGCTTATCTTGATAAACAAGTTTGTTTCCATGCATTCAAATCTCTCTATTAAAGTCATCTAAGTCTGTGGCCCAAGGTGAATGATGAATTCAAGTGGACGACTGTTGAGAGGCAACGAAAGGGCTAACAGTATCATCAATACACATAGCACATGTGAAATAACTGTGATAATGTCTGTTACAGATAAAAGCATCGACTTGCAGCAAATATAGTTTAAAGTTGAGATCAGGATAATACAGTTGAAATTCTAAAGCCTTAACTATGCATTCACTACAAGGATCCCCAAAGCTTGTGATGCAAACTTACATCAGTCCTGATGCATCAAGGACATATACATACCACTGTCAAAACCACATCATTTTTATCTCAAAACTTACAATGACCTTAGTCGAATATGCAGTAGTTCTTGTAGTAACGTCATCTCATTAAAATTATACAACAATGATGCAACAGTGTGATAAGAAAGATAATGTAAATACATAATATATGATCATGCCAGAATTTTTTTTGGCATTCGAGATACATGTACATAGAAATTCACAATGGTACTGGAAATGTTTTTAATCCAATGCAGTCAAGGGCGTGAATGCTACAGTCAGTTTACAATACCAACTACAGTGCACTGTGCACTACATTTTTTCCTACCTTTCCTGGGTTTTCCATTCTTTGCAAGTATTTGCCGCTATCAGCCGCACCAGTCTGAAATTTCTGGAATGTATTTTTACACTTGTTCCACAGGAAGAGGGCAGCATCAACAACCATGTCTCTGTCTACTTGTACCTTCAATTTTAGAACAACATACAATTTGCTGTAATTGCTTTTTGTGATGTGCTAAATTGAATGTTTTATGAAACATCGTAATTTTTGGATGAATATGTTGTATATAGGCTTTACCCGTATACATGCCAGTATGTTCACTGATCTGGTTAATGATTCAATCACAAAATAGTCCATCATTAAAATTACGTAATGCTTTTTCGAATTCCTCTGGGTACTCCTGATATCTCAAAACCTTATCAAACTCAATCCTAACATTCTCTGCCTTTGTAGAGTCTTTGTATCATAACTCACCCCATCAGGTTCTCTGGTACAAGAGTACAGTAACTCAGCAAGATTGATCATGTCGTCATGGTGACTCGCTGCTGCTGCAGACCTCTGAGATGCTGCTCAGTAAAAAAGTTACCACAAAAAATTATTATTGTTCTTTGAAACCCTTCAATTTGACTTTTTCAAAATTGTGATTGTTGTTTTTCTGTATAACTATTGGAGTGATTAAGGTAGACTAGATAGAGATAAGGCACAAATTTCCAAAATGAATTAAACATGGTGAAAATCTGGACAAGAAATATGACTTTACTGACTCAAAATATCATTTTATTCTCCTTGAAACCTTTGAGGCTGAAATCGCGATATGTACAGCAGTTATCATTACAAGTCAGCTACAGTTCATGGCTTATACTGTACAATGTAGCTTACCCTGTGTAGGTGGTTGGGGCAGCCCACCAACACCTTCATTCTGACTACTTTCATCAACATGTGAGACAGCTTTCTTGAATTTCCTGTTTGGATTCAATGGTTCCATGGCCAGCATGATTTCCAATGCTTTTTGATCACCGGCATGGCTCGGATCACCAGTTTCCTGTTTGGATTAAAAAAAGTATTATCTGCACATGTATTACATGGTATTGCATTTCACCATTTTACTTTAACATTGCAGTTGTTTCCTTTTCACTGGATACAATTTACAGTCAATGTTGTTCAAATAATGTTGATGAAATATGAAAATCATTGACACATTTGGAAAATTTTATGATATCACAGTATGTAAACTATAGTTTAATACATTTCAGGGCTCGAATTACTTTTTTTCAACCACTGTCCACTGGATAAGTCAAAATCAAAAGTACCTGTCCCAGTGAGAAAAGTACCTGTCCAAAATGGCATAATTTATTCTAAGAAACTATACTAGTTTCAATTCAATTCAACAAACTCATGCCTGTATCATATGCAAACTGGCATAACAGCGGTGTCGAGATAGCTCTGAGAATCTCCCAATCTAAGAGATTTAAGACGTGACCTTAGATAAATTAATATGGCTGCCTCCTGTAAACAGTGATTAGATATTATCGAATTTTCTTTTACTTTTTTCTGACAGGTAAATATCCAAATAATGATTTTCAAAATTGTAAAAGGTATATACTGTAACAGTGTTTCTGTTCACACAAAATCCTGCGTATTTTACGCAAAATAGTCTGAAATACGCAAAAAAAAATCATGATTGCGTAAACTAATACGCATTGAGAAATGCCGCCCCTTGACACGGACGTACTTGGCTCGCACTACATTGCCTCAACGTGGTTCAATGCAGGACAAAAATAGAACATATGCACCTGCTTGCAAGTGACATTTATCATGATATTGCAACATTTTAGACTTTAGCAGACCGCAACTCTTTATGAAACATTGTATTTCATCATCACAAAGCATCATGTCAATCAGTTCTGAACAGACAATGACACTACAGATGCAAAAAATTCGAGAATCCATCGAGTCTACGTTGTTGGTAACACAATACAGTTAATCATGGTCATTAGGTCGCATGTTATTTGGAAAGTGTTTACGGTGACGATTTACACTCTGTAGGGTTGCATCTTGAGAGGTCCCGCTGGACTTTGATCAGTATCTGCTTTTTGTTGGCCCTTTGAAAACACTAATTTCATTGTCAGAAAGTATTTTCTTTGAACATGAAGTCATTAGGCTGCTCAACGATCATATACGAGACATGCATCACGGCATTGCAAGCGTTCAGCTACTATACCTTGAAGCCCCCACGTTATTGTTTTTTGTTAATAGAGCATGCGCATTAAAGGAAACCCCCAAGTTTGACAGAAAAGACTGCCCAACTCACTTCAGATACCGATTCCCACCGACACCGTACGCGTTGTTGATACATTTTACGCAAATAAAAACCAAGTTGCGTAAAATCGTACGCAAGTTTTGAAATTGTAATGGAAACGCTGGTATATAAATTTAACTTATGAATATTTGCTGTAGTCAATAGGTTGAAATACTGGTTGCAGGCTGAAAAAACCTACCTGTCCACTTGGACAAGTACTTTTCAAAACTACTTGTCCCAGGCCAAATTTCACTTGTCCGGGACAGGCAGACAGGTATTATTTCGAGCCCTGTATATTATATTATTTTTTCAGATTGAATATATCCTAAAAGTAGATCATAAAGTAATTGACATGTATACAAGAAACAAACATGTTAAAAAAGATAGAAATGCTAAACGGTCAAAACAAAGGGCATGAAACTGACCTAAACTGACCTAAGGGTTTATCCTTGTGAAGATGTTCGGCTTGTAGCAATACCCGTTACTACCTACCTTGATATGTTCTAGGTTATTTCCACCAAAGCATCAAAGGTTTCCCATTGTTCATAGTTGTATGCCCACTTTACAAACTTCACCACTGAACTCAAAGACACGCCATCTTCTCCTCTGGTTGCCATGTCGATAAGTGTTCTCCCCTGAGCTACTCCAAACAGACTTGCCTCAGATGATTGTTGAGGACTGCGAGGTGTGTGTCCACCACCACCTTATACAAGAAATAACAAATACATTTTTGTTGCTACATTCTTAAAATCTAGTCTTTTTCATAATTCACCATAAGGTAGAACATGCCTTTGGGACAGATATTTGGATTCTCAAACTTTTACAATTTGTTCTGTACTGCTACTTGTGCAGTCCATTTTAGAACTCTTGGTGAAAGAAAAATTTTAACCATCTTAGTTTTTCAAACAATCAAAAATTTTATTTTGTCTCCATAGAGTTATACAGGGATGGCGGCCATTTTGAATTTCAAATATCAGTAAATATTGGTTACATGTATTTTGTTTCCCCGGTACCAAAATTTGCATGGTGACCCCTGATTTTTATTCTAGATTTTGAAAGAGAATGGTTGAAAGATTCCTTGAGAAAAATTTGAGCAAACCTTCATCTTTCACTTTTGAGGCGCATACATGTATTCTGTTTCCATGCACCTATAACTTAAGAGGACCAGAGCATTCATCAAATAAATTGATTTCAAGGACAATGTGGCAAATCAGAAGGACATGGTCTTAACCTTACTGAGCAAGTTTCATCTTTATCCTCTCTTTCAGTTTCACAAAACAATACAAAAGAAATGTCTCCACATTGCATTCTATTTGGCAACAGTCATTCCTGATTCCTTTTGTCTTGGAAAATAAACATTTAATAGCAGAATGCACTTCGGGGACAGATATTCAGACTCACTAACTTTTCCATTATTATTATTACCTACCACATGTGTTGGCTCATTTTTAGCTCACGTGTGTAAACACGTGGGCTATTGTCATAGCGATGTCTGTCTGTCTGTCCGTGTGTGTGTGTGTGTGTGTGTGTGTGTGTTAGTGTGTGTGTGTGTGTGTGTCTGTCTGTCTGTCTGTTTACACGATAACTCAAAAACGCATGAACGGATTCAAGTCAGATTTGGTACACAGGTACCATGTGCTACTTGCAAGAACTGATTAGATTTTGGTTAGTGTGGCTTGCATATTAATGAAGTTATGCAATATCGTTTTTTTCCGTACAATGGTTTCCCTATGGAGACGGTAATGACAGTGTAGACATATATCAAGAAATACTGCACAAAATTTCATGAAACTTTCCACAGATGACAATCTAAGAACATTATGATGATACTGTGAGTGTCATGTCAATTATCTTCTCATTTGCATATTTAATGAACTGTTGTTATTAGTGAGATAACTTTGAAATTCCTGCACCAAACTTGATGATACTTGCAACAAATATTGATCTGATATATATCTAATTATACTTGGAAGCATTAGGTAGTGTCAAGTTAATAAATAGCTCATTTGCATATTTTATGAAGGTTTGTAATTAGTCATATAACTCCGATGTAACTTCACCAAATGTGATGAAATCTGCTGCAGATACTGATCCGACTGATATCTAACTGTAGTGTAAAGCATTTAGTAGTGTGATATTAATTAAGGGTTCATTTGCATATTTAATGAACTTTTGAATTAGTTACATAACTCTGAAATTAC
This sequence comes from Ptychodera flava, assembly GCF_041260155.1. NCBI lineage: Eukaryota > Metazoa > Hemichordata > Enteropneusta > Ptychoderidae > Ptychodera > Ptychodera flava. Next base: position 7,816,544 of record NC_091933.1, on the reverse strand, counting down.
GGCACCCAAGTCAGTGAAATTGGCTACAGATATCGTTTTGATAAATATCTAATTGTACTGAGAAGCATTTGGCAGTGTCAAGTTAACAAATAGGTCATTTGCATATTTTATGAAGTTTTGTAATTAGTGATATAACTCCAAAATAACTGCACCACATGTGATGAAATCTGCTGCCGATACTGATCCGACAGATATCTAATTGTGGTGTAGAGCAATTAGTTGTGTGAAGTTAATTAAGGGTTCATTTGCATATTTAATGAACTTTGTAATTAGTGATATTACTCCAAATTACAGCGTTAAATTTGATGAAACTTACTACAGATGTTGATCTGATAAATATCCAGTTGTACTGAGAAGCATTGAGCAGTGTCAAGTTAATAATTAGCTCATTTGCATATTTCATGAAGTCTTATAATTAGTCATATAACTCCGAAATAACTGCATCAAATGTGATGAAAACTGCTGCACATACTGATACGACAGATATCTAACTCTGTTGTAAAGCATTTTGTAGCGTAAAGCTAATTATGGGTTCATTTGCATATTTAATAAACTTTGTAATTAGATATATAACTCTGAAATTTCGGCACCAAAATTTTGTGAAACGTGCTACAGATATTGATTTGATAAATATTGAATTGTGCTATGAATCATTGAACAGTGTCACAATTAATGAACCTGTTGTAAAACACGTGAGCATATTCAGTTCATATCTGGTTTTAACTTACTAACTACTTTAACTCACTAACTTTTCCATTATTATTATTACCTACCACATGTGTTGGCTCATTTTAACTTACTTAACTCACTAACTTTTCCATTATTATTATTACCTACCACATGTGTTGGCTCATTTTAGCTCACGTGTGTAAACACGTGGGCTATTGTCATAGCGATGTCTGTCTGTCTGTCCGTGTGTGTGTGTGTGTGTGTGTTAGTGTGTGTGTGGTGTGTGTGTGTGTCTGGTCTGTCTGTTTACACGATAACTCAAAAACGCTGAACGGATTCAAGTCAGATTTGGTAGACAGGTACCATATGCTACTAGCAAGAACTGATTAGATTTTGGTTGGTGTGGCTTGCATATTAATGAAGTTATGCAATATCGTTTTTTTCCGTACAATGGTTTCCCTATGGAGACGGTAATGACAGTGTAGACATATATCAAGAAATACTGCACAAAATTTCATGGAACTTTTCACAGATGACAATCTCAGAACATTATGATGATACTGTGAGTGTCATGTCAATTATCTTCTCATTTGCATATTTAATGAACTTTTGTTATTAGTGAGATAACTCTGAAATTGCTGCACCAAACTTGATGATACTTGCAACAAATATTGATCTGATATATATCTAATTATACTTAGAAGCATTGGGCAGTGTCAAGTTAATAAATAGGTCATTTGCATATTTTATGAAGTTTTGTAATTAGTCATATAACTCCGATATAACTTCACCAAATGTGATGAAATCTGCTGCAGATACTGATCCGACTGATATCTAACTGTAGTGTAAAGCATTCAGTAGTGTGAAATTAATTAAGGGTTCATTTGCATATTTAATGAACTTTGTAATTAGAAATATGACTCTGAAATTACGGCACCCAAGTCTTTGAAATCGGGTACAGATATTGTTTTGATAAATATCAAATTGTACTGAGAAGCATTGGCAGTGTCAAGTTAACAAATAGGTCATTTGCATATTTTATGAAGTTTTGTAATTAGTGATATAACTCCAAAATAACTGCACCACATGTGATGAAATCTGCTGCAGATACTGATCCGACAGATATCTAATTGTGGTGTAGAGCATTTAGTTGTGTGAAGTTAATTAAGAGTTCATTTGCATATTTAATGAACTTTGTAATTAGTGATATTACTCCAAAATTACAGCGTTAAATTTGATGAAACTTGCTACAGATGTTGATCTGATAAATATCCAATTGTACTGAGAAGCATTGAACAGTGTCAAGTTAATAATTAGCTCATTTGCATATTTCATGAAGTTTTATAATTAGTCATATAACTCCGAAATAACTGCATCAAATGTGATGAAAACTGCTGCATATACTGATCTGACAGATATCTAACTTTGTTGTAAAGCATTTAGTAGTGTAAAGTTAATTAAGGGTTCATTTGCATATTTAATAAACCTTGTAATTAGGTATATAGCTCTGAAATTACGGCACCAAATTTTGTGAAACGTGCTACAGATATTGATTTGATAAATATTTAATTTTGCTATGAATCATTGAACAGTGTCAAGTTAATAAAGGATTATTTGCATATTTAATGAACTTTGTAATTAGTGACATTACTCTAAAATTTCTGCATTAAATTAAATAAACGTGCTACAATGTTGATTTGATGGATATCTAATTCTCCCATGAAGCATTGAGCAGTGTCCAGTTAATTAACAGCTCATTTGCATATTAAATAAAGTTTTGTAATTAGTGATTAATATCTGAGAGTACTGTGCGATGTTGAAAAAAAAACTGCTTCATTTTAGTGATAACATATATCTCATTGTTCTGTGAAGCGCACTACTATTAATGAACCTGTTGTAAAACACGTGAGCATATTCAGTTCATATCTGGTAACTTACTACTCACTAACTTTTCCATTATTATTATTACCTACCACTTGTGTTGGCTCATTTTAACTTACTTAACTCACTAACTTTTCCATTATTATTATTACCTACCACTTGTGTTGGCTCATTTTTACTTACTCACTTACTTAATTCAATAACTTTTCCATTATTATTATTACCTACCACTTGTGTTGGCTCATTTTTACTTACTCACTTACTTTAACTCACTAACTTTTCCATTATTATTATTACCTACCACTTGTGTTGGCTCATTTAACTTACTTAACTCACTAACTTTTCCATTATTATTATTACCTACCACATGTGTTGGCTCATTTTAACTTACTTAACTCACTAACTTTTCCATTATTATTATTACCTACCACTTGTGTTGGCTCATTTTAACTTACTTAACTCACTAACTTTTTCCATTATTATTATTACCTACCACTTGTGCTGGCTCATTTAAAAGCTTATGGAGTATGTGAAGTTTTCATGGGCTCAGATTTGTGAAAATCAGAATTTTATTCTCGTATAGAGATAACACAGACATGGCGGCTATTTTGAATTTCAAATATTTATACAATAATGTATCCCCTGATGAAAGCAAACTTTGCACAACATAATGGACTAGGCAAAGCTGAGTACATTATGGAGTGCAAAATTTGCTCTAAGGGTCTAAGGAATGAATGGAACATTTCACTGTACTGATGCATACCTGAGATGAGTTCCACTCCAGCAAAGAAAAGCTCAGAAAATACATCTAAGATATGATCATCTGATTCTGGGGCTGGCAGACTTGTCAGCAGAGTCCTCCGTGTGCTGTCAGAAATAGTCTCCAGGATTGCTAGAAACTGCGCCGCACTGCCTTCAAACATATCAGCCAACAGCTTTTCAGCAGGTGTACGGGGCCAGGGAAGCTGCCACAGAGTAAACAGAGTGTGATGATGCCAATTTTTGTGGAAAAACATAACTATCTTATCACTTAGATGTACATCTGTTCCATCAGTAACTTTGCCAGACAGACATTTGATATCACAATGCTTTTTTGACTTAAACAATAGCTTTCTTCCAAAAGATAATGTCGACACAGTGTTCCTTGACACCTACATCTACAGTAGGCATAATACTATTCTGAGCATGTGAAAAAGGTTTAGAACTATGCAAATGTCTAACATTAAAATAGGTGACACATAAAAAAAGGCTACGCAAGGACTTATTTTCAGTGTTATTGACTTCAGACAGTTTTATATTTAATCTTTGTACATGTGAGTACACATCATAGGTAGAGAAACCAATGTTGGGATACTACCAACTTTAGTCAATAAAACTGTGATTGAATTCACACAAAACAAACGAGCTATGCACATTACAGTACAGTGGACGGTACACATTGGAAGAGAGCAGACAAGGCACATGATATTCTATGCAATATCAAACGACTACACTACTGTTTGGCAACTACATGTACCAGAAGGCTTCATTCTGTTTCCTATTTCATTTTCAGTTGAATGAACATCATTCGTCCAGACCCTTATGACGAATTATTTTGCACTTTTTGCCCTATTTCTGCTGAGGAAATGACAAGGGGAGCCTGGGTAGTATTTACCTGTTTACAAGTCCTATAGAAAACGCTGAACTTTGCATGTACATGCAGACATGCATTTTTAATGTGACATTTACAAACTATGAATCCAAAAAATGGATGAAGTGTGGATGATGAGTATCGAACAGGAAACAGAATGAATGCCTCAATGTACTGTGACTCTTGAGAAGTTCTCAACAAGCCTCTGGTACTTGAACCAAGCACTGGAGTCAAGCAAAGTCACTGTGTTTGCAGATCAGGTAACAAAACATACAATTTGCAATACACACAGCACATGAACAACACCACAAACAAAGCTATGGTACCACTACACACTTTATCATGAGTTCATTTAGAGAACTACATGTAGGGCCTCTTCAGTACAGTAAGAGAGAATTAAGATGACATTTGATGGGCTGTAATGAAGACAATATTGTACACAGTACAAATGATGTATGGTACGTTTTAGGTTGTATTGGTGCTTTGTATGTACATGCAGTATTTTGTAAACTGAATTGCCTAGCACTGTAATTATCCTCTGTATTGGAAAAAGCAACATTTCACAACAGGATTGCCTATTCCAATACAGGGAATGGGTAGTGACATGTAGATTTACTTCTGGGAGCACTGTAGAAGCAGATCAACATTTACTCATGTTATTTGCTGTAATTGTTAAGATTTGCAGTTCACAAGTAAATATTATACGATCCTTTACAATGGACAATGGACATCGATGTACCACCTTTTGCCATTACAGCTTTGTTTTTGTTCAATATAATCAGATAATACACAGCTGATTGGGATGAGGGGGTTTATCCTCACGGTATCCTCTTAATATCTCTCTTATTAGTTAAAGACCAACGTACAGTAAATTACACACATACAGGAGAGTACACGATACACAGGCCCTGTTTTCCTTACTCACATTCCCAAACTTTTTGACGACCTCATCATGCCTCTGTTTTGCAGTCTTACGCCAGACAAGGCGGCCATCACTCGCAATTATTACAGTGGGAGCATGACCATCAACGGGCTACATGGTTATGCAGGGGTTTAAAAAGAAAATAGAAAATGCAGAAAAAAAACAACACCCAGATGTTGTCATGCTCATGCAAGGATGAAAAGTGCAGAGTTGAGATGATTTGCACTCCGGGATGGTTTAAGTCAAAGAGTAAACATACACATCATTGGTATAAGTTGTCTTTGACTCACATCGCTTAAGATTTGGAAATAGACAATTATTTCTAATTGCTTTTCAAGTTCAAGCTGATGATACATTACCGGGTATGCAGATTAGGAGTAGATAAAGATAATTATCATTAATTGAATTAATTACAGTATCATTACCAAGGCAAGAAAAAAGCTTACCAGAATGTGGGTTACAAGTTAGATTTGACTTACTCAGATACTGTTTGTTGTGCATGTGTAAAATGTCAAAACATTGGGTTTTATCAATGGATCAGAAAAATTGAATGAAAGTGAAAGTTGCTGGTGGGATTACTAAACACTGTCATGAGAATGTACATGTAAGAAGACATTTCATAATTTGGGCACAGTTAGAGAATGTAGTGAACTGTGAAATAATGTGAAATAACACGGCATGTGTATCACTGTACTGAATGAAATGTAAGCAAAACATTGACATTGCCATTATCAATGTACACTCAGTATTTGTTGAAACATTGGTGTATGCAAGTTAGTATGATTCTTTCATCTCATGACACATACAAACATTGTATTATATGCATGATTCTTTCACATACCAACGTCATTGTCATTATTAACAATGCCCCAATGATAAACAAAAGGAACTTCAATATCTAGCTGTACTTAAATGCTCTGTTTCCTTAACTGTATCTAAGTCCTTCTTCAAGATGACAACTCTTCCATCTTGGTCAAACCCTAAAAGGACATGATCATTGATTCATAATATTCTTTTCCACTTCTTTTGCTATCCCTCTATCCATTCAAGATCATTACAAGGATCTTTCACCAAACTGTGATCAGAATGCCCATGGATCACACTAACATCAGCAACACCTTTGACCAACTCAACCACTGTAGGAGACTGTCTGGCACTTACAGAAAGTCAAAATTTTGATTGTTGTGTGTTCACAATCTGACAGTCTCAGAAAATTTGAACAATGTGAATCAACAGATTTTTTATTTTTGACATAGTTTTTGTACTGTTTTATATATTTTGCATGCAAATTAAAACAATGAGACTAGTACAAATGACTATGAATAGATTTCCAAGAGATTTCAATTAATTTTCATTTAATTAATTTTCATGATCATGCAAAGATCAAATTAAGGCCTGAATTAAAGGCTGTTTTTGCAAAAAGTGAACAAGCTTCTTATACCATCTTTTACTATCATCATTAATTTAATGGTTTGGTGATTAAAATTGATATTTATTGATCTAACCATAATGGCTCATGCCAATTTTCGTTGCACACTTTAGCACAACTGTATTCCTCATTTGCTGTGAAAGAAACATACACAGAAGTAATGCAAGCAATTGTGTGGTCAGAGTTAATGTTAACATCAAAAAGGGGAAATGCAACACTTGTAGTCTTGTACAATCTGAGGTACACAAGGAACAATTTAGTCTAAGCCTGATATGTACCAGTAACATAAACTGCCGTGTAAAATGCATGTATATGTGTGCGATGAGTGTGTTCAGTAATGTGTACTTGCACTGATGCAAATGTAATTTTTCAAGTCCATTTTCTCAACAAAAGAATGAATCAAAAAGGTGCAATTGTAATCTGTGCCTGTAATGAGTGGGTATTAATTTGTTAAATTAGATGCAGTGCGGTATGCAACAATCATCAATGGTAGCGTGACTGCTTTAGCACATGCAATGGTTATGATATGTACAACTCTGAATTTGACAACAAGTCTTACAAAGAATGAGAATTTCATGTATTAATTGTAATCTAATTTACTGTCTGAAAAAACATGCAGCTTCAGATATCTCCCAAGTAAACACTTTTTGTAAGGTCTAAGATCATAGTATCTTTGCGCATATACTGTGCAGCACAGAAATACACAAACACTACACTGCCATGCATCATACACCATGCTACAATCCATCTTATTGTCATGCTGATAAATCCACCATTCTCTTTCAAATACTTACAGACTGTGCATCTTTAAGATTACTCCTTGTCTTTGGCCGCAGGAGCCCTTTCGGTTTCTTCCTGGTTTCAAATACTGCCCTTTTGTACACCATAACACCAACCTACGATGGAAAAATTGATAAACATAATATATTATTTCTTGTAGCTGTGTTTGAATGTCCATTAGGTTTGTGGGTAAAACTGATGTCAATGTGAAATGGTATCAACATTTCAAGAGCTGTTAATGTTCATCAAATGGCAAACAAGAGTTCACATATCATTAGTCGAGCCCTAACAATAGTAGTTAGGCAAGTACAAAGCTCTGCTTGCAAATTGGTAGGTAACATCACACCCTGGATGCCATGTCATATTTCGAGCAGTGACAATGATATTTGCTGGTGGTTCATCTAGACATACCTTGACAGCAGCTTGTCTGAAGACAGCTTCAAGTTCCAAACTAGCTGGTGCTGAACTCATCTTTTCAAGTTGACTTAGTTCATTTACTTTGCCAAGAGCTCTTCTGGCAAACATCTGAAGTTGAGATAATTACATGTACAATGAAACAACATGGATAAAACAAACGAATAGCTGTTAAATGACAGGTATTACTTAATCTGGCTTAAAAGAAACATGTGGTATATCTTGTAGCAACTTGCAAATTTCATCTATCTTTTATACACAGACCACATTCATCTAATTAGAAAACAAGCATGATTCTACCCAAGACAGTGTATGAAAAGAAATGTTTTGATGTGTGTAGCAAATATTGATCAATTCATTTTCCAGTTTTTGTAGCTGCATATATTTGTGCAACATATACTACTACTTTCACATTTAAATTTCTTACAGAACTGAACAAACATTTCCTTAGATAGCTGCCATTCAATATTGCCAAATTAGCCTTGGCAGAAATTACAAATATTGGAGAAAATGAAAATGCATGAAAGTAACTGAAGATTTTGAAAATACTAACAATAGAGAGCACTCAATCATTTATAATCCCTACAAAACATCTAATAGAAACCAAATGGGGCAAAGTCCAACAGGAATCAAATGAGATGCTGGATTCTTGTCATTTTGGTAAAAATCTGTAAACATAGTCCCATATATGCATCTTCAATGTCTTGTACAATTGCATGTCAATCCCATGGGACAGTTTTTAGTCCCATGGCACTCTCATATATAGGTTTCCTATGGGATATTTTTGTATGGGGTTATGGAGTACCATACAGTCTTTCCTTGCTTCTAGCAAAACTTCAAGGCTGTGCTACCATTAAAATATTCATGAGCTCACCTCAGCATGATGAGCAGCTTTGGTGTCATAGTAACACTGACATACAGCAGTGTACAGTGTAGTTCTCCACAGTAAATACTTGACGCTCATCAAAGGTACTGATGCCTCCATGCACATGCAAGCCCAGAGTAGGTATTCCAAAACCTGTAAAATGTAAAGAGAAATTCTATCAGCCTCAATGGTGATGCACATTTCCTTCCAAATTATATTTCATCTAAAATAAAGATTGTAATAGAATACATGTCCAAATAGTTTTGCAAATCAAAATGGTCGGTGGCCACAAGTACTGAAATAAACTTATTTGTCTTTGAAATCAGAAACCAAGTCAATACACTTACCCTTGCAGAATGGCCCAAAGTCATCAAGTGCCTAGATACACTGTAGATATGAATGGTTCCTGAAATGAGAATAAAACAAAGCAAAACATCTTTCAGTGACTTTCTACAATCTGTAAGGGACTGTTCTGTACATGTACTTCATAAGGAGAAGTTCTTTTTATTCCTCTTAACTTTCAGTAGTCTAAGAGTCAATGCATGATAAAAAGCCAAAATCTTGATAATACTGTAAATTGTGCTGCATTTTCTACTAAGGTTGCCTGAAGTTTCTTTTTCTTGTTCTATCTCAATCACACTGAAACACTTACAGTGAATTGCTTTCGAGCATTGGCATTAGACGAACTAGACACATAGTCTAAATCGAGGTGTTGCCAACACTGCCAGGTGTAATTATCAGCTGAGCAGTAATTCCAGTCGACCACAGAGAAATCAACTCTGCCAAAGTTGAAACATTGTCTTGCAGCAGGTCAGATGTAGTCAAAACAACTACACCTGAAAGCAAGTGATAAGACTTGGACAGTGCTTAGACATATGTGGTGGTTTTGTTTAGACTACGTCTGACCTCCTGCTAGACAATGTTTGAACTTTTGCAGAGTTGATATTTTTATGATCGATTCATGTTCCCCGCTTAGCTGTTAATTGCACCTGACAGTGTTGGCAACACCTCGATTAAGACAATGTCTAGTTTGTCTAATTCCAATGCTTTAAAGCAATTCACTGTAGTTCCTACCTGTATACTATGTATCAATACAGAATGCCATTGTGATAACTGAGGTAGTCTTGTTACCAACATTTGTTACCAACATGAATGTCCTTGATGTTGATAAATTTATGTCCCTATTAGCAATAATGATGTTTCACATGAACATGCCTCTTGCTGTCAAAATAAAAGCCATATAAAGCTATTTGAATTCTACACAGCAACACTTACCATTATAAACCAGCCAACACAGAGGTTCTCTAGGCAAGACGACCTGGGTGATAAGCCTTAAGAATGACAAAATCTTGAGACATCTTGTCACAGACTGAGTATTCTGTAGTTTTGGATCAGTCATCAATACCACCTGATAGTTGCATATGCTCTTGCCGTACAGGGCACGGAACTGTAAAAGTGGATGATAACATCAGGTAACCGTATTTATTATTTTTCTGGACAAACGTTGAATAACTCATGACTTTTATGACATGCAAGTATTCAAATTTAAAATCACAAAGTAATTAGTGAAAAGAAGGAATGTATCCCACGTACATATATATGTATGTACATGTACATGTATGCTATTAATCTAAAACTTTTTGAAATAGTGTAATTTTAAGATAATTATTTGGATGATAATGTTATCTCTACTAATCACATCAAAATATCTTTTTTTCTTACATCAACAGTATTACTGAATATATACATCTGTATTTGCAACAATAAGAAGCTAGTGTATGCTTTTACATGTACATTGGTACACAGAAATGAAAAGTATACTCATGAAATTTTCAGTCACTTTTCTCAAAGGGGCAGTTAGAGATATGAACACAAGTTATCTGCAAAGATAGAGGAGGGTGACTTTTTTCTAGGATACAGCATGTACTGGCAAAAGATCTCTAGATATAGAGTTACCCAAATTCTTTTAGACAGAGACATTACCGTCAAACTTGCATCTTCAGATTCCATTCCACCGGGAAAGAAGATTTCCTTCACTGTTTCAATATCAGTGATGTCCTCAATATGTCTATCCCCAAACTGATCTAGGTATCTACCGTAGCACTGCCACAAAGCCATGTTATATTCCTGTGCGATACAGACAAAAAGATATGATAGGCCCCTGAACAAAATTTACTGTTTTAAGTTTTTTGTATGTGCACTGGCTCTCTGATTACAACCTTCTATTCACATTTCATAATTTACAATTCACATTTTTCAATATAGTTATTTTCTCATTTTTGATCCATGATAACTTTCTATGCATGTATTATACTAATTATTTCCTTATAACTGAACTGTTCATCAAAAGTTGAGGTTTAATGAGTCTAATCATAGACAGTTTCTCTATTGTCTATGGTCTAATGTTTTCTGTTAGGTCTGAAGAACTAGCTGAAATGTGTCTCATGCATGAGAAATCACAACAGTTTTATGGCTTGTATCAAATTCAATGATTTATCCTTTTCTATGGAAATGAAAAGTCAATGAACAGCAGTGCATCAACTTTATCATAATCACTATTTAAATTGTCTATTATTGTTCTGAAGTATTCAAGAAAATTTTAAAAAAGGTTTACCTTGACTGAAACCAAGAAATCTCCCATTTCAATGACCCTTGTGAGGTACAGCATTCTGGGCAGTCTGGCTTCATAAGTATTCCATAAACTGAACAACATATCAGGGCTGTAAAGCAAAAGTGGAATAATGTCAAACTTGGTCATATTTGACTGTTTGATACTAGTGGTGGCTTTTTTGAGTGACACCGGCCATAAGTAATGGCAGCTCCCTAAGGCCTTGAGTCTGAAGAGAACCTGGTGATAAGTGTGGAATCTGGCGAGTTACATGCATAGTACTCCCCGTGTATAGTGTCCTCACACTCGACAATCAAAAAACAAAATTGCGGATAATAAAAAACAGTTGTGAAGATTAGAATCCAGTTCACCAAAATTCAATTTAATGAAAATAGGCATGGGAAATGACAGGGGCTCTTCGAAACAGAGAAATTTTCTGAAAGTGTATTAAATTGAGTGTACAAGCATAATTTGGTGTTGTTAGTATCATCATAGAGGTAAAAAAAGGTGTATCTAATACATTGTGGACAATGTAGTGTAACTATTATGGTACATGTACTAGTGGCGAGGTAAATGGAACTTACCCGCGTGAACAAGCTTCGTCATGTTTCCTTTTGTAGCCAGGCGATACTTTCTTCCTCGTAAACTGGATGAACAGTTTGCATTCGTCTTCGAACGCAGCTATTACCGGATTCTTCTTTTTGTCACTGTAAAATGAAGACGGTGACGGTTTGATGGACTGTGCAGCTTTACGCTGCAGCAAAGCGGCCATTTTGGCAACAAACTAGTTGCTAGGAAGGAACTATTACGAATCAGAGGTCGGGGTAGTTTTGAATTAGCTCAGTAAATGTACAGTGAATATTTAATCCTAGAAATTAGATTATTTACTAAAGTTTTGAAAAAATAGAATAAGATAAATAATCATACTATTTTTGAGTGTATTGCCACTTAGTTCCTCCGATTTAATAAACAACAGAATTGTGACCACCCCTTGAAAATATATGGTTCCTTCTAGGCTACCTGGGCCTCGCTTTAGAGGTCGCTGTAGGGAGCGCTGAGCATGTTGGTGCAATGCCGTTTGAATCCCTTGCCGTTCCTTGCCGATCTCATTCCCACGCATGTGCAGAAGAAACAATTTGGTTTATCCTCATTAAACGGACCAGGATCGCAGGATTCTATTCCAGGAATCTAGTACAAGTGAAAGTAACTTTCTGTCCAAGACCGATGTACAGATAGCTCGGTCCCCTCTACATGTAGGGTAAGACCATAGTACCATAGCGTAAAAGACAGACCTATCTCTACATCGCGACGGATTTTACTAGTAACCATATTGCTTTGAGTGCTTTCTGTCCAGTCACAGGGCAGCCAGGATAAACAAACAAACAAACAAAAAACACACAAAGCGAAACAAAATAACAAACCAAACAAACTGAAACAAACAAACGAATAAACAACCAACCAATCAAACAAAACAAACAAATAATTAATAAATATAAGTAAATAAATATAAAAGCAAACGATAAATTGAATACGAATGGAAATATTTCAGTGAACAACTCAGGCAACTTATTAAATGCGACGTCAATTTTACTACCCAATATACTCCCATAATGGATAGTGACACTGACGTAGTATTTTGAATAAGTTGCATGTGTTTTTCAGTCAAGTATTTCCATTCTTACTCAATTAATCGTTTTCTCTTCTATTCATTTATTTATACATCTATTTATTTATCTATTTGGCAATTTGTCGGTTATTTATTTATTATTTATTACTTATTCGTTTGTTTTGATTTGTTGTTATTTGTTTTTATTTGGTTGGTTGTTATTTGTTTTCAATGTGGTATTTGTTTTTTTATCCTGGTTCCCCATGTCATATGTCATGACTTTACTTTCGTGTGGTAAATGTTTATTTTTGTTTATTTTTAGGCATCTCATCATAGCTTGGGTTAGGCCGCGTTCAAAAAAAATTGTGAGGGGGGCTGGAGGAATTCAGGGGGATTCGAAAAGTTTTGGGATAAGTAGTCGAGAGGCGGGGACTTGAAAGTTTTGCTCTGCCTATGGGGGGACCTGAAAATATTTTGACTCCCAACATTTTGAAGTCGTCCAATGGTTCTAATGTTCGTAATAATTAAACAAAATCTAGAACCGTTTTGTCACATTTTATGTCTTTAATCTCGAAAAACTCTAAAAATGTATGAATGCCATGAAATTTTCGTAAAACAAGTTGGCCTTGTAATGGGGCAGGAGCTGCAACTGTTGATAATATTTCAATATTTCTATGCAATGTATCAAACACAGTTTCTTGGTGTCACTCTACAGCATGCTGAAAAACACAATATTCAGTTTGTCAACAAAGCCTGTTTGTCTAAATATTGGTGATAATTGAATGATACAAATGCACGGTACACGTAGGCTGTGTTGGCAAGCTGAATATTGGACAGCTCAACATGTTGTAGGGAGTAGAACAAGAACGCAATTGTATAAACTGAACAAAAATATTGTCAAAATAAAACGGTTAGTACAATTACTGCCCTGCTACTACATACTGGCAGTGACAGTGATATATGTAGCTCTGACTCTGATATAGGTTAAGAAGAGTTTCGGTCATAGGACACTCAACTGACAGTGAAACATACATCGCTACTTGTACACAAGATCCAGCCAGAGGGCAACAAATAGAAGACTAGGGGACTAACAGTTACTATGGATTTTTCAATTCTGGCATATGAGAACAATCAAATTTTAGAGAAAAAAGATAGGGTTACAATACTTGATCTCATACAAATGTATGATGGGAAGTCAGTTTTTCTAAAATCACTTAAAATCAATATATAAAACCATTCATTTCAAGTTCAAGCAGTGAATTGAATTTTCACATTGTACCAATAACACAAAAGTAAAACTTTGAACAGTAAAGACTAATTTAAATGAAAAATGTGTGACTAAATGGAATCATTTATTTTTTATCAAATTTGCCATTATTACACACAAAATTTCTGAGATTAAAACATTAATTTCATGGAATATTTTAACCTTCTAGTATTGTCAATTTTGTAAAACATAAGTGGCATCTAAGTTGTACTTTTGGAAAAAAAAATCGGTAGGTAACTGTGCTCATTTTCCCACAATTTGGTTCAACGTAGCTAGGAATACACAGTTTTCATACTCTCTCATGATGCATTTTGTGTGCTTTTCAGCTTGCGCCATACTGGCCAGAGTTGGATAGACTCAAGTCGGCTTAGTCTGAAATCCAAAAAGTCCACTGATGCATTTAAAAATGAATCAATTTAAGAACTTGCCCTAGGTATATGGCTCTACAACTTGCTGATAAGAGGTAGTGTTGAATATCTGCGTGCAGAATGACACATTACATGTTTATTTTTCTAGGTGCATTCCTAATAAATATGCGGCTATATGGTAATGGGGGGGGGGGGCTTGAAATTTTTTTAGGGTATTGAGGGGGGATCTGAAAAAAAAAATAAGATTTCAATCGCGATTCCTCCAGCCCCCCCACCAATTTTTTTGAACGCGGCCTTAGATCGGATATAGCCCGTTGTCAAAACACATTTCTGACATGTGAATCGGAACGGTCAACCCACAGGGGACTCGTGCTTGTTGTTTATTTGTGTATGTTTGTTTGTGTGTATGTGTTTGTTTGTTTATTTGTTATTTTTAATAAAATAACAGCGAAAAGCTGTTTTGTTAATATTTGTCAATAAAGAGCAGTTTATTTATTTGTTTGTTTGTTTGTTTGTTTGTTTGTTTATATATTTGTTTGTTTGTTTGTTTGTTGATACGTATTTCCGATGGTTAGGGTTAGGGTTAGGTTTAAGTTAGGGTTAGGGTTAGGGTTAGGGTTAGACTTATTCACTCCCTCTATATATAGAGGGAGTGAATAAGTCTAACCCTAACCCTAACTTAAGCCTAACCCTAACCCTAACCCTAACTTAAGCCTAACCCTAACCCTAACCATAACTTAAGCCTAACCCTAACCCTAACCATCAGAAATACGTATCAACAAACAAACAAACAAACAAACAAACAAATATATAAACAAACTAACAAACATAAATAAACTGCATTTTATTGACAAATATTAACAAAACAGCTTTGCGCTGTTATTTTATTAAAAATAACAAATAAACAAACACAAACACATACACACAAACAAACAAACAAACAAACAAACATGCCAGAGGTCCATATATCTTTCTTCCATGAATTTGACTTTGTTTGTACCGTCTATTTGCTGTCTGTTCTGTGCTGTTTTGTGTCTATGTTTGCAACTATTGTCTTACAAATTTGGGCCTAGTGTTATTGGATTATGGATTGGTATGATTGCGATTATTATACACAAATAAATAACAAGCACGAGTCCCCTGTGGTCAACCATGGAAAGTTCGAGAGACCGGTCCTTTGGTAGTGGTCTCATGTTAACGTA
This sequence comes from Ptychodera flava, assembly GCF_041260155.1. Taxonomy (NCBI): domain Eukaryota; kingdom Metazoa; phylum Hemichordata; class Enteropneusta; family Ptychoderidae; genus Ptychodera; species Ptychodera flava. Next base: position 7,800,903 of record NC_091933.1, on the reverse strand, counting down.
TTTTCCCGGGAGGGGGCGCTTTGATGGTACCTGAATTGTGCGATACTTTCCTTGGACCTCGCACAGATTTCGTTACATTAACATGAGATCACTACCGGTCCTTTTTCTGTCATAGGATGTCTTTTTCTGTCATCCGCGGAGTCGAGATCGCGCTGCGCCGAGAAGCCACTTGAGTTGTTCTGCGCGTGTGCAGGGATAAGATCGTCTGGGGATGAAAACGGCACTACACGGGAACCCGTAACTTGTAATTGTTGCACTGAGCTAGGGAGTCAAGAATTTGAAGAATCAAGATGGCGAAGGCAATGGGGTGATGATTGTGTTTATAACTTATTTGGAACATTTGACCTTGTCTCGGCTCAGCTCGGCTTATATTGAAAGTCTTCCGTTGGCCCTACGATTCTGTTTCATCAACAAGAGAAAAGAGCAAAATACACAGTCTTTTCTGAACTTATTACTGTATGTTTATAGCGATGGGCGACTCGACGGTCGGTGAAGTCGTCAACTTTGACATGGAGAGTTTACGCCCAGATTGTGTGCACATTTTATAGACTACTTTACATTTCACTGTAGCTGGTCATAAAAGTCGATGAAGAAATCATAGTGTGCAAATAACAGAAAAAAGCGGCAGTTCAGGTGTTGTTATTAGGTAATGTATTATTGCCATGCCACAGTACACTCTGGGTGATATTATCAGCATGTGAATTTGACAGCTGCCCTGCCGCGCCGTGGAACAGTGTTGGAAGCCCAACATAATAACAATGTCCAATCGAATGTGTTTCAGGAATCTGCAACTGTACTTCACTCTGTTCACAGCGGACCTGCCGCGTTGATTCACGTCAACAGATTAGTATTTGTTATTGGCTAGAGAACAGCTACCCGTTTCTAGCTCCATGCTCAAATCAACCGACCAAGGAAGACTGGCCGAAATAGAACACTACACTTCTTTAAAAGTTTGATGAACAAGATGTCGGAAACCGTGGATGAAATAAAAGAGGGCTTTATCTGCCCTATGTGTATGAAAGACTTGAGCTCAGTATACCAGCTCCAAACCCACTTTGATGAAGTTCACAGTGCTGAGTTGGGAGACAAAGACATGGTTAGACAACTGAAGGGACTATTTGGCAAAGCTAAAAAGAAGATCTTAAAAAAGATAGAAGGAACAGACTCAAGCCATGGAAGCTCAGTTGCAGTCAGCCCAGAGGACGAAGTTGCTGAACCTTTTTCCTCATTGCATGTCGATGCTGGAGGGTTTGATGATCGACTTTGGGAACCTCAAGAATTTGGTAGGGACCCACTGTCTTATGGCAATATTCAAAACTAAGGCATGGACCATTCGATATGGGGGGGGGGGTGTGCCAGGTTTTGGGCAAAAAGAAATTCCAAGAAGTTACCTTTAGAAAGAAACCCAGCTACAGATGGTGAGAAAATGAAAACATTGCAAGGCTGAAAAAAATATGCATGAACAGTTACCATCTGTCATTACTTTTCATTTGTGAGCCACATTTTCATAATGCCAGTTTTCATTTCTCATACTTTCCTGTTCTTTTACATTTCTCCAGTTTTTCAAATTGACATTTTCACTCGTATTATTTCTTTTTGTTGTGGTTTTGCTACGGTTTCTTTTCCTTACACCCTAAAGCATGCTGGAATAGTTACCTTGCACACACAGTCCACACAAGATATTTGATATCCACCATCGTTCTTGACAATTAAGTGCCAGGCATATCATGACCTATTACAGTTATGCTCAACGGAAAGTAGATGATGAGATTAAATGATACCTTACTCAATTACTAATTTACATCAGATACTTTATTTCTAAAACTACACTAGTACCTCACAATATTGCTTGCGAGCGGCAAGTTCTCAAAGACAAGAATAACAAATACCAGACCTAAATGATTCCTTAACATAACAGTCGCTTGCCTGCTTCTCTGCCGACATGAGTGCCTTATCTCTTTCCACTGGTTTATTGCCGTAATCTTATACCACGATACTAATTACACAGCGACAGAAAGACAACTGTAGTTCTTGCTGAAAAGAACGTCATCGCCGGGGTAGACCGGCCGACATTGTTTAGACACTGCTCAGTAAGTGTCAAGTAGATTGGATTTTTCAATCTTTAAAATCATGACTTCTGCTTTTGCCAATTTTCATTTTCTTTGACACTAAAATGCCTTAAAACAGATTACCCCTAATTCTTTGTATGAAAATGCCTCGACCTAACCCCCCTAATTCTTTGTAAAACAGGTCCACACTTACGATTGATAACAATGGGTATTTTGCCAAACCATGGTGGTGAAAATGTTACAATCAACTGCCACTCTGTAATTTGTGCTAGAGTGAAGATAAGTGTGGACAAAAACATTTGGATAAAACTGACTTAATTTGGCAATGTTATCACGCATGGGGTCTCTAGCTATGTACCATATCGCCAACTTTACAATTACCTAAGCTACTGATGATTAATGTGAAATACTGTCTATGTGTCCACTGTTCTGTGTATCTCTTCTAGCAGTCAAACAGTGGTGCAACTATTCTCATGCATACTCTTCCAAGTACATTTGATGGGGATGTTTAACGTTTTGTGTTTATTATATCCAATCAAATGAGACTTTGTCTATCTGTTATTCAATGGCTCAAAATTGATGAGGGTCAATTACAGATTTGTATAATCCTCTACAAGATTTACTCGCCAAACCAGAGAAACCATATAATTATTGTCTGTCTCAAGATATCTTTGCAAGAGCTTTTCAGACAAAACGTTTGATTCATGAATGATGAAGATGTTTCATTATTTGCCTTTTATATATCTCTTTGAGAGGCACATATGTTACTTCATGCTTCAGCCAACTTACAGTTGTCTTTCTGTCGCTGTGTAATTAGTATCGTGGTATAAGATTACGGCAATAACCAGTGGAAAGAGATAAGGCACTCATGTCGGCAGAGAAGCAGGCAAGCGACTGTTATGTTAAGGAATCATTTAGGTCTGGTATTTGTTATTCTTGTCTTTGAGAACTTGCCGCTCGCAAGCAATATTGTGAGGTACTAGTGTAGTTTTAGAAATAAAGTGTCTGATGTAAATTAGTAATTGAGTAAGGTATCATTTAATCTCATCGTCTACTTTCCGTTGAGCATAACTGTAACAAAGTCTTTTATTACATGAAGGGATTCCCAAACCCACCCCCAATATTGAATATTTGTATAACTCCTCTTTTTCAAGTTCAAACAACTTCAATTCAGCATTTGTAATTTAACAAGCGTTAAAAGGGGCAGAAGATTTCACAATCAAATACACCTACTGAAATGTCCTGATATGCACATTTTAAAGGTTTATTTTGTCTTTCACAGTTTCAAGCATGTTACAAGATATTGATGTTGTTGATTCCAGATAAAAGCTACACTCTAAAGTAAAAGCATTCCTGATTTTGAGGCCACTGTTGAACTTAAGAAATTTGATTTCTTCTGTGGCATATACATACATGTATGCAGAAGATGCATTGTGATTTCTTTGCGTCAACAAAGAGATGTAAAAAAGTTTCTAAAGTTAAGCTGCAGCTTTTAATAGAAATTTTTCCAATTTTGAAATTCACTTGTCTCTGTTGATAAGATAACACTGGAAAATTGTTTTGTGCCTAAAATAATTTTGAGAATCTAGAAAAACTGCATGATTAACACACTGGAAAATAGTCCCTAGATGACTCAATGAAATCAGTAAGATGCAAAAATATCAGTGTCAGGGGGACACACCTACTCAGTTTTGACCACTTCAATCCAAATATACACACTCACCGTTCATGCATGTATGTTGTGAACTGGTCAAAATTTTGTTGTATACCCTGGCTCTGTGTGGTCTATTGCTTAAATACTAAAACTTACATGTAGGTTGACCTTAATAAATGATGGAATAAAATAACTCATTTACAAAACAAAATACCAAATTAGTCTGCAAACTGTATCAAACTGTATATGATTTTCTGGTATTTTTGTATGAACTAGTTGTGCAGTACCATAAACTTTTATAAGGTTTGGAAAATGAGCAGAGGGTAGAATCAACAAACCGTGATTGTTGTAATTTCCTTTATATTTACTTGCACAATGTAGTCTAAAACTTTTACATTGACCTGACCCAAGCTACATCCATTTTGTGATTGTATGCATTTTTTCAATCTCTCTGCATATATGTTTAAGTTGCCTATGTGCTTCACTTAAAAGTATTGATGTATGATGACTGATGTGGTAAAAACTTCTCCAGCATAAACTGTACCAATATAGATATTACCCATTGTGTGTATATTAAGCAGAGTGAGCATAGTTTACTGTGATATGAAGTTCCAGGCACATTCTTTTGCAACATTCCAAATTATAGACTTCATTTGCATATGTTGAGCTTACATTCCTTTGACTCGTAGAGCACAAAAATGTTTTTGTTTTCAGGGGCCACTACAAATCACACCGATTTCTTCAAGGGAGTTCGAGACACCAGGATAGATTGGTTTGTGGTAGAGACAAACAAACTATTGATACGTCTTGAAAAGTTACTGAACTATGAGAGCCATGGTTTTGATCCAACAAAGAGAAAAGGTATGTGAAAAAATCGAGTTTGATTTTTCTGAAATGTATGGTAAAAAACAATCACCAATTGAATTATGGAAGGGCATTATAAGTCACAGAGATTCAGGTTTTCTAACTATAAACCTATTCTGCTGGACCAAAGTATACCATTGCAACAGTAACAGTGACTGTCAGATAATAACAACAAATAATGTTACATGTACTTTGTTTTAGAAATGTTCGGAAGAAATATGTTGCTCTCGCAGAATCACAGAGACTAATTTCTGTCACTCTCTATTGCCATCAGCCTTTGAAAAGAGCATCGTTCCATGGGCCCCCGATGAAGATGTGAGGAACTGCCTTACATGTGGAGACAAATTCTCTCTTTCAAGGAGAAAGCATCACTGCAGATTATGTGGTACCATTTTGTGCCAAAGGTGCTCAGAGTTCCTTCCCTATTCTGTTGCAAGTAAGTTCAAATAGTTTTCTAATCAGCTTCTGGTGAACAGACTGGATACTGCTGCAGGAAACAAGTCAGTGGCCTGTTTCCTGTTTGTCAGTATTTGTTACAACTCTGCATCATTTAATGTCGGTCACAGTACACGGCTGAACGATTAATAGACTAGACACCTAAAATGTCCTCAATTTTTTCCCAGATATTTGCTTCAGTTGACACAAATGTGGCAACATTTCGTTAGACACTGCCCATGATTAACTTTTGCAAAGCATGGTATAGTAGTAGCAGTTTAATTAAAATGCTATTTTAAATACAACAGTATCCTCAAGTTTTCATGACTGTTGCATTTGTTATATGGCTATTCAGTATTCTAGAAAACATTTTAACCACCTCCACTGGGGTTAATCTGAAAACACAAACAGGCCATCCTCTAGTTTTAAATAAACCATTTCTAAGCATTTTGCTATTCCTACCAGGACAATGTCCAACCTCGTTACAATCAGATGTGTCAATCACACAAAAGTGATAGTTGTGAATTGATCATCTTTTCGTAATGTTCATATCTGAGCAATTTTGTGCAATCAAATTTCAAGTGCATTTGTAACCATCCCTGCTCAGACTGATGTTCAAAATTGCAAGAATGTGTTTCAGTGTGCAGGAAATACTTGACCCAGTTTTGAACTTGATGATTACAGAAATTAGAAATTTCAATCTTCAGTGCACTTAGGTGACTACTAATGGGTATTAGTACTATTACAAGTAATCAGGGCTTTTCAATCATCATGACATTTTTTCTGCTAAAAAAAATCAGTGATTACATACCTATTTGAAAATAAACAACAATGCAATTTGCGTAACTCATGTTGCCATGGTCAAATGCAGTTGAAAAACAATAAACCTATGTGACAACATGGTGACAGACTCACATTGAACTTTCCTAAATAAAGCATTCATTGTCGACTTGTTTTTCAGCTCAGGATGTAACTATCATACATATCTAGGTACACATTTGTATCAAATTCACACAAAACCAACTAGATTTCTAATTGATCTAGGTAATTCTTGAAAGACATTTTTAGCTCACGTGTGTAAACACGTGGGCTATTGTCATAGCGATGTCTGTCTGTCTGTCCTGTGTGTGTGTGTGTGTGTGTTAGTGTGTGTGTGTGTGTGTGTGTGTGTGTCTGTCTGTCTGTTTACACGATAACTCAAAAACGCCTGAACGGATTCAAGTCAGATTTGGTACACAGGTACCATATGCTACTTGCAAGAACTGATTAGATTTTGGTTAGTGTGGCTTGCATATTAATGAAGTTATGCAATATCGTTTTTTTTCCGTACAATGGTTTCCCTATGGAGACGGTAATGACAGAGTAGACATATATCAAGAAATACTGCACAAAATTTCATGAAACTTTTCACAGATGACAATCTCAGAACATTATGATGGTACTGTGAGTGTCATGTCAATTACCTTCTCATTTGCATATTTAATGAACTTTTGTTATTAGTGAGATAACTCTGAAATTCCTGTACCAAACTTGATGATACTTGCAACAAATATTGATCTGATATATATCTAATTATACTTTGAAGCAATGGGCAGTGTCAAGTTAATAAATAGCTCATTTGCATATTTTATGAAGGTTTGTAATTAGTCATATAACTCCGATATAACTTGACCAAATGTGATGAAATCTGCTGCAGATACTGCTCCGACTGATATCTAACTGTAGTGTAAAGCATTAAGTAGTGTGAAATTAATTAAGGGTTCATTTGCATATTTAATGAAATTTGTAATTAGGTATATAACTCTGAAATTACGGCACCCAAGTCTTTGAAATTGGGTGCAGATATTGATTTGATAAATATCTTATTGTACTGAGAAGCATTTGGCAGTGTCAAATTAACAAATAGGTCATTTGCATATTTTATGAAGTTTTGTAATTAGTGATATAACTCCAAAAAAACTGCATCAAATGTGATGAAATCTGCTGCAGATACTGATCCGACAGATATCTAATTGTGGTGAAGAGCATTTACTTGTGTGAAGTTAATTAAGGGTTTATTTGCATATTTAATGAACTTTGTAATTAGTGATATTACTCCAAAATTACAGCGTTAAATTTGATGAAACTTGCTACAGATGTTGATCTGATAAATATCCAATTGTACTGAGAAGCATTGAACAGTGTCAAGGTAATAATTAGCTCATTTGCATATTTCATGAAGTTTTATAATTAGTCATATAACTCCGAAATAACTGCATCAAATGTGATGAAAACTGCTGCATATACTGATCTGACAGATATCTAACTGTGTTGTAAAGCATTTAGTAGTGTAAAGTTAATTAAGGGTTCATTTGCATATTTGATAAACTTTGTAATTAGGTATATAACTCTGAAATTACGGCATCAAATTTTGTTAAACGTAATACAGATGTTGATTTGATAAATATTCAATTGTGCTATGAATCATTGAATAGTGTCAAGTTAATTTTGGGATTACTTGCATATTTAATGACTTTGTAATTAGTGACATTACTCTACAATTACAGCATTAAATTAAATGAAACGTGCTACAAATGTTGATCTGATGGATATCTAATTGTCCCATGAAGCATTGAGCAGTGTCGAGTTAATTAACAGCTCATTTGCATATTAAATAAAGTTTTGTAATTAGTGATTAAAATCTGAGATTACTGTGCAATGTTGAAAAAAAGCTTGCTCCTTATAGTGATAATATATATCTTATTGTTCTGTGAAGCGCACTACTATTAATGAACCTGTCGTAAAACACGTGAGCATATTCAGTTCATATCTGGTTTGACATGGTGTCCAATGTGACTATAACCATAGACAGTAGAGGGGGGAAAAGTCTTCCCCCCTCTACTGTCTATGCTATAACTCTTGTGAGTGTGTGCGCCATTCTATCCATCAGAACTTTCCATTTAGATGTATAACTTAAAAGCATTATTAAGAATGTCATGCAATCCCATATGTAGCATAATCATGGGAAGATCCAGATCTGAATAAGATTTTTGTGGGTGTGGCCTGCATAATTATTTGCATAATGAATGCATGTGTACAATTGGCTCTGTCTCAAGAATTACTGTGCTAAATATGATGTAACTGTGCAAGTACTCAAATGGTTTTATGGTGTTGGTATACAAAAAGTTTTGTGGATGTGGCTTATTGATCATAAACTCATTTACATATTTAATGAATTATTGTATGTTAGGCCATACATTTAAATTCATTTCATTGAATTTCATCAGATCTCCAAGGTATCTTGGTCATACCTAGGTCTAGTTATACTTAATTTCCAGAAGTATGCCACACTGATAAATTGCTTATTTGCATATTTCATGAATTTCTGTAATTAGGCCAGATATCAATACAGAATGCACCAATTTTAACAGGACCTCTAAGATATATTGATCATCCGTAGGTTTACTTGCACTGGAAGTGCATGACATTCTTATGATTAGCTCTTTGCAAATTAAATTAATGTCTATATTAAGCCATACATGTATGTTAAAACTGAATCTACTGAATTTGATCAGATTTTTGAGGTACACTGTATTGGCTATACATGTAAAGTGTGTGTCTCCAGTGAATCCGGCACCTAACTAATGGAAGTTTACAAGTTTCTTCTTTGAAAAACTGTGAAGTTGAAGAACGATATTGAAATGGTATTTATAATAAATGTTTTTTTTTCTTTCCTTATTGCTGGTTCAACAGCCAAAACTCTTTTTCAAATGAATCCAAAATAGATAATTGATCCATTCTCCCATGGCCACACAAAGTGGCTGCCTTCATAGCCCTTCAAGCACCAATACACAAGTTGTTTGCTTTTTCATAACTTTAGAGGGAACACTTGTTTTCATTAACATTAAATATGTTGTCCTTATTGTGATTTTTCTGTAACATATTCATTTCTTGGAAAAGTGATATACTTGATCGAGAAACATGTAGTGCGTATAATAATATAGTAAATAGGATATGTGATCCATGCTGATTTAGTTTACTAAAATTTACAGGAAAGCTTACCAATCCAAATAACCCAGATGGTTCTCCAGTGTCCAAGAAAACTCACAGACGTCAAGCAAGTGGAGGCTCCAATGGTGAGGAGCCAGAATTCCGCATATGCAGAGAGTGTGAAAAGATTCTGATAAGGAAAGCTGCCTTGATCAAAGAAAAAACTGTAGTTCCAATCCTTGTGCAATTATATGAGGTAAGATTTTTTTAAAACTCAGATTCCAGTGTTTATCTTAAAATGTCATACCACAACACCAACTCTTCAAAGATATTTCTATGATGTTCATTTCAGTACAGTACATGTCGGTCCCAACACATATGAGCATACCAAATTTGAGACTGAAAATCAAGCTAAACATGTGGAATTGCTATATATGCAAACCAAAATGTACTAGTATTGAGTAGACATGAATACATAAAGCAATAAAAATGTGACAAAATGAAATAATTTTTAGTTCATATTTGGTATGTGTATAAATACCGAAAAGAGCTTATATGGTGAGTCGGTGGCGTCTGTATGTCTGTATGTATGTGCGGATGTATGTCCGTCCGATGCAAAAGCTCCCAAACCGCTGCACCTCCCATCTTAGTATTTGGTGTCCTGGTAGAACCAGGGTTTGAGATGTGATGTTGTTCAAATGAACATGTCAGTGTCAAAATATGCAAATGAGGTAAGAAAAAGTGGAAATCCTTCAAATGTGCAAGAGTGGTGGTATTTACTGAAACAGCCTACACATCTGAGTCAGAGGTTTATGACCCTTAACCTATTTGTATATGACCTTTAACCTATTTGTATGCAGTGTACCTATTATATGTAGAAGTGGTGGCAGTGACTGAAACAGGCTACTCCACTGACCTTGAGTCATTTACTGTCATTGTTCATGAACTGATACATATTGGCAGACCTGCTGAAACCATGAAGGACTGTGTTGAAACATTCCTCTGCTAAGCCTGTTCCTAAAGTTGACCTCCAGTACCTAAAGTTTCAGACCTTATTTACTTTTGTCATTCTTGTTTTTCTTGTTTAAATATTTCTTGATTGACCAATTCAAACCAAATATGAGCACACTGTCCTTGTCGGTACTTTTTACAAGTATCATATTTGTTTTATTACACTGATACAAGAAACAGGGCAGCTGTTTAATTACTGCTGGTACTTACATTAACAACTGGGAACGTGTGATCAACTGTGTCCAACTTGCAATTGTCTTCTTCTATTAGAAATTACGTACTGCCATTGATGTTGTAGAAGATGCATGCCCAGTCTTTGTCGAAATGGCAGAATCTCTTAAGTAAGTAATGTATTATGGTTATTAAACAAGTATCTTTTATTTTGTTTTATTTAACTTTTTTAAACAGAACTGCAAAGTTTTGATGTCTTTTTGTTCAAATTACCATCAAATAACCAAATAAAAGTGTCACACATATGCTCATGCTATGAATGTAATCATCAAAGCATTTAACACAGTGTTCATACATACTATACAATACAGAGGCTGATATGTTTTGTTTAAGCAAAAAAGCACTCCCAGTGATGGTATACCACGAGATTTTGACCAGTTCATGACATATATGCACGAATGATAGCGAGTGCATACAGTGTATATGTCATGAACTGGTCAAAATCAAGTGGTATGCCATTGCTGGGTGTGATTTATTGCTATTATATCATAACAGTATATTGAAATTCTGGCAAGGAACGACAAAAACTGATTTTTGCTCAAGCTGGGAGCTCGCATGTATGCCAGCGGTGGTATATCAGCAATATACCACGATTCTTTTCGCGTCTCAACCAATCAGATTGCTGTATTTGCGCCACCAAAATACTGGTATGATATAATTATGTATATACTGAATAATATCATACATGCTATGCCTGTATTGCCATTCTCCTATTGTTTAGAGAGTACTGATATGAACCTGCATTTTAACATGTTAAAATATGAATCACATTTTCACTTTAACCAGAACTAACAGCTACGAGTACACGTTTGTATGTTCATATACATAAATCAGCTGAGCGAACAAAACTTATGACACTCTGAAATATCATTATAATTATTGTCAAAATTTTGTCTGCTTTCAGGTTTTTGGCATTGCACATATCAGCTACATGCACAGTTTTACCAAAAGCAAATAAACTAATGCATTGAAAATTTGTATGTAATGCAACTGACATCACAGTTTCATTGTTCACGCTCCTTGTTTTCATGTTGTGAAGTCAGTGAAGATTGCATTGCTGGTCGACAGTGCATCGTAGCAGAACCACTGTACAACACGTTTCCTGTTGACAAGTTTTAGTATCTCGGTTGTGAATTATATGTAGCATAGCCATAAATGAGGTACAAAATTCTGACTTCACCACTCAAAATACATGAAAAAGAAGGTGTATCATATGTTTCCAAATGGTACAGTGCACTGTGAGATTCACTATCGTGTAACATAAAATTTTTGGATACAAAATATACGTGTAAGACACTCCCTGAAAGTCAAACTTGTGTCTGCATTTTGACTCTTTGTTGTGCAACTTGCAAAACACAGACACATCACTCTAATTAGAAGCGATATCAACCAAACTTTGTTGTAATAACACCTAACTACACTTTTATCAAGACTCCACATTGTCGTTATGCCTACCAAATCCATTTTCTGGAGCAAAGCAGTGTTTGCATAGAATTCAGAATCCGGCAGAAATATTTAAAAAGTAAGCTCCTTTAGGAGTGTCTGCAAAGGGAATTCACTCAACAGAAAAAGTGTGACTCAAATTGCATCTCATGTTTGCTTCATATACAGTACACATATATACATCTACATTCATAAAATGTAAGGTTAACTTTCAGCCATTTCATTAATCATTCCATCCCAGTATTCATTTAATTTTTAAATGACCTTTGCATTCTTACAGTGCTGGTGAGACTACTCATGATTTAGAACGTGCAATAGATGTCAGATTGAAGCTTTTGAAGAAATATGAAGTAATTGACTTGATAAGGTATGTAAACATGTTAACATGTACAATGTTTTGAATTGACATGTTTGTTTGTTTGTGGTCAAAAAACTCATCTTCGTGAATGCTCTGTCAATTGGTGTATTGTTCCTCAAGCAACGAGAGATGGTGGTGGAAAACTTTTGATTTGTGTAGCATACAAGAACAAATAAACATATCCTATGATGGTCTTGTAAGTTAACTGGATCACTACTTTGCCGTTAAGTATTCAGAAAATAAATGTAGAACTAAGGCCATGATGTACAATGATATAAAAATGAATTTTGTCAGTTTTCAAAGCCATGTTCAGTTTGAAGATGTCATGTTTGCATGCATGGTCTGTAATCAGGATATTAGCCTAGTGAATGAAAAAGTTTTCAGTTACATGCATAACTGTAATCAGCATATTGGCCTAGTGAATGAAAAAGTTTTCAGTTACATGCATGGTCTGTAATCAACACATTGGCCTAGTGAAGGAAAAGGTTTTCTGTTAAATCAGAATTCTGAATCAGCAATATTATGACAGATCCTAGATTTTACAGGTTAAAGACTCAAACTTTTGCTCCAACTTCCCAAAATGAAACTTAGAGCCATTCTCTTTCAAAATCAGAATGCAAATTTGGGGTCACCATGAAAATTTTGGTACTATAGAAACAAATAACCTAGCATTTACCTACAAGTGAAATTCAACATGGCCACCATCCTTTGTTGACTCTGTGGTGTAAAATACAATCTTTAATTTTCATATAACTAAGATGATGGCAATTTTATTTACCTCAAGAACTTCAAAGTTAGCCCTTACAAGCAGTAGAACAGAAAGGTGTTTTAAACTGCGAATGAGAATGTCTGTCTACCTTCAATGAAGACATACTGGTGAAAGCACCATTATTTCTGTAAACAGTAAGTTGCCACATACCAAGCAGTAAAGTTAATGTGTAGCACAAGTATTAAACTCTATCAAAGCTAAATCTTTTGTACACAAAAGAGTGCTCACAAGAGTTATTTACCACAGACTCAATTTCTTACCTTCTCGTGTCTATTTATAGACAGAGAAGGTATTAGAGTTGAAAACCAATATGCTGCTGTCAAGAACTTCCGTCTGTCAAGACTTCCGTCTGTCAAGATCCGTTGACGTCATGCCATTGTGATGGGTCATATCATAAACTGGTGGGGGTGTTCATGGCTCAGGTTGAGGTGTGGTGGAGAACGATTTTAAGCTATGACAAAAATCAAAAGGGACTTAGCGGCATAGCCACAGTGTTAAGCCTTTCTCCAAGGTTTCTTAGTTGACTACAATCTATTACAGACTACTGAGCTGACGTTAGGGGTACTCACTTTGTGTTTGCTCACTCTGTGAGCGCTAGTGTTTGGTACTGAGTTGCGTGGATATCCCCTCATGGCCTCACGTGATCTGGGCCTGTTGCATAATCTGCAGATGATCAAATGCCTCCGAGTCTGAAAACTGTCATTGTGTAAGCCTGTCGGCATTTTCCTTGCATTTTTTCTCATTTAATTTTGCAAAATATCGGCGAGTACCTCAATATTTCAAGATAACCCTTTCTTCCCAATCGTTTCCTTGAGTTTCAGAGTCATATGAACGAAAATGAGTGAAAGTTTTAGACAGGAAAATTGGACGTCGGCCATGTTCAATGTTTACAGTACAATCAGAAGTTTACGTGGAGGAATTAACCAACAAACACAGGAGTGTTCATGATGCCCGCCCTCTAGAGGCAGACCCTCCTATATGAAGTACCACATTTGATGCTTGTGGAAAGCTTGACCACACAATGGAGCATTTAAACTTTTAGAAAATGACAAACTGAATAAGAAGGTATTCAGAAAATGTCAAATACTGAGGAAAAATGTGCAAATATTCAAAATAAACAGGTGAACTGATTGGTCAGCTATAAAAAACAATGAAAATGTTTATGATCAAAAGTTTTTGAGATACGCACATTTTAACAAATGCAGAAATTATTAACATTATAAATATAAGACCAAACTATTTTTTCAGGGATGGGACAGGTTGGAAATGAGGGGTGAGAGACAAAGGCACTCCTATTGCTGCATGTGGATGCAGCCACACCATTTCATTTACAGCATACTTATTTACTGTGTTGTGTTCAAGTTCCATATTGTACTGACTGTCATACAAGGATAACATAAGCAAATCAAATCAAATTAGAAAAGGATCAATGCTGTTGTTTGGGTTTTGCTGAACATGGCTGATATTTCGCCCTATATATTTGGTATCCAGCAAAGGCATATTTTGATGTAAAGTCAAAATTAACACTACATTGCTGACAATATATTTTACCGTTTCTGCATGAATTTTTCTTTTTTAAATTATAGTATATTAGTACTTCAAACAGATTAACAGTTATCGTGATGTCAACCCATAATTTTACATCACAAAGACTGTAATTCTGCCAATTTTTTTTGTTTTTCAGTCATTTTATAAATTTTGCACTGCACAAGATGATTGAACAAATTGCAATGTTTGAATTTGTAAACTCAAAGAATAAAAATCCTTTGGTCACAAATTAAATTATTTTTTGAAAAGAAATTTACTCTTAAACACTTTTAGCATATATTCTTTACACGGTCATGTATTTCAAGGAAAATATGCCTATTAAAACAGTAATTTCTTCACTTTCATTTTTTTTCAATACTATGACAATTATTAGCCATGAGGTTATACAAACACAAGACCAGATAGGCGTTTTTCATCATTTCCACAGGACTCTTTGGAAAATCCATTAAAAACAGTTAAAAGTGACTGGAAATGATCACTTGGTATACATTTAATTTACAGATGCCAGGTTGTGTATTCACATGCACTCAGGTCAGTAAGGAAGTGCGTCATTACTATTTTGGACTGTTAATTCTTATTTCTGAATTGTTTAACTTTTTTCCACATTGAACTATCTTTAGGCAGTTTATACTGTAGTTTAGAATTTTTTTGATTGATGTATTTAATCATCTTTTGGGTTCTTTGGGTCCATATCCCACCTCATGCCCCTACATCATCAACTACTGTATTTACCAACAACTGCATGCCAACAACCAATTACCTGACCTGGCCACACATTAGAGAAGGTACAGCATCATTGACGGTATTTTTTACAATTCTATTTTGCTATACTGCTTGTGTGAACTAATTTTCAAACTTAGGAGTAAATAAAGTTTCCTCTGTTTTTTTTTTCTATGAAAATGAAAGTACTTCTGCCAAATACAGTCCCAGTAATTCGTGCTCTTATATCAAACTTTACATGGTGTCCTCTGAGAGTCAACCCTTTCAGGCCTAAACCCCTAGCCCTATATATAGGGATAGCTCCCATGAGTTACAAGAAAGTCAGGCCTGAGGGGTTAATCTTGATTTTGAAAGAGAATGGTTTAAAGTTCCCTAAAGGAAAGTTTGAGCAGAATTTAGCTTAGAGGAACATCGTACCATAACACTTATGTATTGTTGATCTAAATCTGCATATATAAATGCTTGCCAATATCATGAAATTTGTTTGGACAGATAATTACGTGTTCTGTTTCCTGCTCATTTTTCCCTAGTAAGAAGATTGCTTTGCACGGGTTGTCTGGAGATACTGTGCCCAGTCAGACTGCACAGAAACTGCAACGCATGATTAGACAGTCAACCACTGTCTATCTTCAGGATACCATGGTTCAGCTACCCCAACTACCAACAAGGGAACAGTATGAGCAACTGAAGAAAAAGCGTGAAGCTGCTATTGCTAGGAGACTTGAACAACAGAGGGAAGCTGCCCTGGAGAAAAAGAGGCGGGAACAGGAACGGAAGGAACAAGAACGGCGACGACAGGAGAGATTTCAATTTTCCCACATGTCTTCGTGGAGCAGAGACAGGGAGGATGATTCATTGGAGCAGAGGCCAGTAGTCAGGGAAAGTGTTGGAGCCGAAGGATGGGGTCCTGCCCAGATGCCAAGTGGTGGTGCTGCTGCTGCTGCCTCAGCCTCTGATCCAATGCTTCAACAAATGGACATCATACGCAGCTATATCCAGCAAGCTAGGGAGGCTCAAAAGTATGATGAAGTTAACATGCTGGAGAATAATTTGAAAGAGCTCCAGTCAGAATATTGGAGGCAGCAGCAGAGCAGCATGCAGAGACAGATAGATCGCATGTGATTATGCAAACAAGAGAATTCATTTATGCCAGTAGCTCATTTACTGCTGTCAGTTGACATTTTACCAAGGAAGATAGCAAACCCCAGTTTTTTATATAACTTTGCTGTAGCTACATCAACTCAATTTAAGTGAGAACTCTTTTTAAGAAAACTCAGAGATAATAAGCTACCAAAATTCATTAGTTGCCAATAGTGTCCAATTAACTTAACACCAGAGTCAAACACATTATAATATAAACATATTACTTTGCAAAATTCCACAGGGCCAGAAGCTGCTGTTTGTCATAACAGTTGTGTAAAAATTGTTTATGTTTGATTAAATTTATAGTGATGAACATCATGGATAATAATTTGATATTTCTGTAATGATTGTATACTTACATAAGTATCCAATTGCTCTGGATTCCTGAATGGTTTTCAGAATTTATGCCAAATTTGTGCTGTTGTAGCAAAGATCCCCGGAAATTTGGTCAGCTATAGTTGTAGCATTACAAAGTAATGTATGGTCACAGTATTGCCTTTGCAATCTTTTCAATCATAAACAATAGGAAGGGTGCCAACTGTTGGTATAACAGCAATGCCTAGGCCTCCAAGTAACTCTGTTTTTCTTTGTTGTTGACCTAGTGTTATTGGATTATGGACTGGTATGATTGCAATTATTTTGTTACTTCATAATTTAAAAATGTCTACCTCTTATAATTGAGCAGGTCAACATGTGAGTATGCAAAAATGATAGCAATATATTTTTATCAATGACATTCACAATTATAAATATTAAACATTACACATCTGTTATGACTATCAGCACCTTCTGGCCCATGTGAAAATTCCTCAATGTCATCATAATATGAATATATGAAATGTATATATGTATCTTATTATCCAAATTTAATGTGTCTGATTAAAATTATTTCCATTTTATAATCTCAGCTATACTGACACAACCTCTATACAGGAAAGAAATTCAAAAGAATATGTCAAATTAAAATTCCTTTCCAGTATTACAGACAAATACACATAAGCAATGCCAATATTTCCGCACTGTTTTGTGAGGTTTTTTCATAAGCATCTCAATGCCTCATCAGCTATAAAAATAACATTGCTCTACATAGAGATAGATGATGAACTTTTCAGATGGGGTATAATGCACTTCATAGTGTTGTGTACTATTGTTCAACTGAGTTCTTGATGGAGAAATACAGTTCAACAGGTTTGAGATGACATACAGAAGGAAAATTTGACCTTGAGTTGTTAGGTAAAAGTCTTTTTAGATTACCCTCAGTGTAGTTGTGCATGGCAGCAGTGTGTATCCAAAATAGAATATTACTTTGTGCAATCATAGTCCATATCTGTTTAAGAGAATTAGTGAATTATAACAGTCCTGTGTAGTTTTGATACTGTAAATATATTAGATCGTACTAAATTCATGCCAATATATTCTTAGAATTTTCATATATCTTACATTTGCTACTGTAGAATAAAATTTAGTACAAGTGTTAATGGTTTTCTTGTTGCTTATGTCTATCATAACTGATCGTTGCATGTCCACATGTCTCTTTCTTTCTTTCTTTCACAGCACCTGCAAGAAAATTTATGCACTTAGCAGTTTTTCATATAAAAGAGATTCTGAGAATAGATTGCAGATTTTTTCAATGCCCCCTAGCAAATGCACAATGTGTTACTTGCTATAATTTTGAAGTCCCCCTCAAAGAAAGGAAAAATGTGGCTGATATATTGCTTCATCCAAAAATATCAACTCATAATACATGGGAGTCTATCGGGCAAACTATTGACATTTTTCCCATTAAAAACAAGCTATATTTCTACATTTATATGTTTGATAATTCATGTAAATGTACTTTGCTTGAAGTGGCAGGTAAAAAAATTGCTTGCGGGTGTACAAAAAAATTTGATTTTTGGATTTCATTGATAACGTTGATTCCACTATACATGGTAGTCTATGAGCAAATTATGAACAATTTCTTTCCAATATAAAGCATGCCATACTTGTGCATATATAGATGTTGGAAATTTGACATAAATGTACTTGTTAGCATAGGGTGGTTACAAGTGCATTTGTGTGAAAGAAATTTGATTTTCGTATTAGGCCGAAAATGTTGATCCACTCTACATGGGAGTCTATGACAAAACTCTGAATAATTTTTTCCAATACAAGACTTTCTAGTGTATATAAAGACGTTGGTAATTGACATAAATGTATTTGATTAGAGTGGTTTACACACTTTAGTGCTTACTCCTCATGGCGAAGACAGGGTATGCTTTAGTTCATATGTGGGATTGTTTTAGAAACTTTTAAAGTATCATTTAAGGACTATATTTGTGAACAAGCTAAACAAAAAAACATGTTTTATTAATAAATATGAACACAAATACAACTCTTTATTGGTTATTGTATACGGAAATAACCAAACGTAACAAGAAACTAACATGCATAAACAAACAAGCAAACAAGGAACCAGAGTTCCCTGTGATTTATGTGTCAACTCTATCAATCTTGTTCAGATCATGGATCCATTTCCAGATGAAGTGAAAGGCCCCTGGAAAGGGATCTGGTTATTAGAGTCTTGCTGCTTTTGCATTCTGGCGATTGATCAAGGAAAGATGAAAGGGAATGCGGGCCTAGTAATGTGACTGGCTCTTTATCGTTAAAGGCTGGTTGCGAAAGCTTTTGGGAAAATATTTTTCGCATGTCTTTTTTGGTATGTAAGATGATGTCAGTGATGACACACAAAAGGGATAAGGAAGCCTGAGTGGAAACAGAAGAACTGCTACAGTACACTATGACATTGATTTTTAATAGTTTATAGACTTAGTAACTCGAATGATGACTGTTGAACGAAGAACCGTTGTTAAATGCTTGAATTATCTGAGCTCAGTTTCATACATTTCCTGTCACGTTGTTCCACATCAATTCATACTGTATCTTTACTGTCTTTTGCCCTCCCTCTCCCTTTCTTTTGTTCACTGGATTACTTAATGCCCTTTGTCTAAAGTACCTAGTTAGAAGTTGATTACAAGTCATGCAAAACCTTTAGCTTTTTGTCGCTTGTTCCATTTTTGAACCCTATCTGCAATATGTACATTGTTTATTTCATAAACCTCCAATAATGCCACACCTGAGTTGTTAAACCATTTTGTAAACAATATTAGGTGCTAGTTAGCATTTGCTAATTGACTCTCCTGTTGTAACCATTATTGATAAGGGACAGGTCAGTTTTTTCATGGACCTCTTTTTTTACGACCGTGGTTTCTTTGGCCAGCCTGAGGTACATCTGTTTTGATTTTGGGGATGGAGGGTCACCATATTTATGAAATGCTCGATAGGGGCTTCAGTATATCTTTTAATTAAAAAACAAACTCATAATTGCATAAAATATATCATGCCAGTCATTCAGTTGCAGTTTCTGGCATGCTCTTTGGCCGCATAACTTTAATATATATATATATATATATATATATATATATATATATATATATATATATATATATATATATATATATATATATATATATATATATATATATATATGGATGTTTGCACATTGAAAGACTATGTTGAAGTCATAGTGAAATTATATATATATATATATGGATGTTTGCAAATTGAAAGACTTTTTTGCAGTCATCGTGAAATCTGCAATGTCTATAATAGCAAGACAAAATCCCGATCCTTTACCTTGACTCCTTTCTCAATGAGAACTAAGTATGAGAAAGCAAGATACATTATACTTCATAACATATTAATAAAGTGACATATTTTAAGAAGGGAAAAAAATGACAAAATATTTTTCATTGTCATTGATGGACCTGCAAGGGAAACTGCTTTTCTCCCTGTGACAGGTTTTCAAATAAAATACGTTTTTCCATGATAAAAATGATAGTTTACTAAAGGCAGTTTTTTGTCATAGCTTTGTTTTTATGGTTTCAACGATGAAAGAAAAGGTTTTCTCAGACACCATGTACATCAGATTTGGCAACAAGTCATAAAACTTGCTCTTCAGAGCTTCTTAGGAGATATAATTGGCACCAAGCAAAAAGAGCTAATTTTTCTTGTCTTCTGTCTATGATTTTGGTAAGTGCGTGATGTAACTTATAATGCTACTGGTACTGATGGTTTCCTTTATAAAGTTTCTTGATATATCATCGAAAAGGAAACAGGGAAAACAAAGGTAGAAAAATTTCAAATATGCAATAATCTTAGACGCTAGCAACTTTTAAAGCACGGTTTCAAAGAACTAAAATAATCCACAGTCACTGATGTTACTATACGTTTTTTCTTCAAAGTAACTTTCCGTTTACCCTTTTACTAATCGTTCTTTCAATGGGAGTTTATATGTTGAACTCGCCTTGGTTGCTGAGAGGTAACCTGGGGATCTTCAGTGTATTGACTACACGAGACGTTTAGAGTTCGTTGGTACTACATAGACTTTATTTCCCTGTAGACAAGCTTGACAGTTGCCATCGCCCAAGATACGCTTCTCCCATTGTCTAAATGTCTTGGGTCCGCTGTGTTCCTCTCTCAATGTTCCAATCTCCTCGAGCAACTCTCTCTCTATTCCAATCTAATCTTACTTGTATTGTTTTAGAATGGGATTTTAAACGTTATCTTTAAGGCGTGGCTTGGATCATACGATAGACATGAATTAAAGATAAAATGATACATCCAATCATAAACGTCAGTGTCACAATTATTAAATATTCAAACCTCACTGTGACACATGTTCTTGTTTTCGTCCTGACTTCCGTAAACACCCTCGTAAAACGGAATTAGCGTTATTGTGTGTTTGTCTAAAAATATGGTTTGTATGCATATCGACTTATAATTGAGATCTTGTTGTTGTAATTAACCATTTTACTGGTGTCGATGACCGCTAGGTTCATTAACCTTTGTCTGAGATAAAATATCTCTGTAACACTGAAAATAAACTTTTACAGCTAAAACACGATTGGAACTAATTTGGGATAATTGGATGGTTAAGTAATGTCGATTTAATTTACAAATATAATCTCATCTACTTTTATTTTTAAGTTACACACTTGTTTCTATGAGTAATTTGAAATATGGTAACATTCAGCTATAGGGCACCTAACACTTTTGAGAAATTTGAAAAATATGAAGATCCAACTGTTGTACATAGATTGATGTCAATCATAAACACAAAAGAAATAACAGTAATAAACCAAACACTTTGGTGGGTAATTAAACTGTCACCAGCCATCACGGCAAAATTTAATGAACCCATGTTATGCCTACTGAAAGTCTGTTTTTCTCATTCGTGGGTAAACCCTAATATCCAAGGGGTAACGGTTTTTATCCATTTCATATTTTTTTCATTTTCACTATGTATATTGTAGACATTTTGTCCAAGCTTCAGTTTTTAACATAGCATAAATATGTATAAAGTGTTGTGTAATATTGCCGATACATGACTTTCCTGAAAATTAACTTTTTACCTATATATACACAGGGTATTTCAATAAGCTTAACACTAGGTATGCTTTAAGGTAATATGCGCCTCGAAAGTGAAAGACGTGTTTATACCAAGAGCTATAAAATGAACCTCCACAAGTGGTATCTCTGAAAATTGTAAAAGTTTGAGAGTCCAAATATCTGTCCCCGAGGCGCAACCATTTCAACATCATGGTGGCCATCTACAGAGGAATGGGAGTGAAAAGTTTCAGAGAGTACAAGGCACCATGGTTGGTATTACAGACTCAGAACAAAAAACAAAACAAAACAAAGAAGTTGCATTTTCATAAACTGCAGCTATCGTTACTCCCCCTTGAAGGAGAACTAACACAAGACCAGTTTACCTGAGTCTTTCAATGATAATTTAGGTATACAAGTTTATATTCAGGGTGTGAATTTGTTTGTTAAGCAGGATCTTTTCAGTTCAAGTGATGGAGACAGAGGCGTCGGCTCTATTTCTTCAAACTTTATTACTACAGCTACGTTGAGCTACTGCTACAATAACATAAGCTTAATGTATCAGTGGGTGGATAAGTGACAACCAGTTCCAGTAGTGAGTGATGCGCTCTGAGTATACGCATACACAGTGTTGCTTACATTCACAATACTTATACGATACATATACTAAAGTAAAGTGGCTAATCCAGGCTGTGATATAGCCGGTTTTGGCGGGAAAGTAAGAAGTGCCTTTGACTTTGATTGGTTAGAGATGAGTCAAGTAAGAAAGAATTACAAGTATGTGCAAACACAGGATATAATAAGTACATCACGCCCTCACCAAAGTGTTAACTTTCTTCTACCCCCCTTGTATAGGATTTTTTCTAGCTTTTTTATTTTATCTGGCCGATTTATTTTTCTGCATTTTCGGCATCATACAAAAAACAAACTCTGAGGGTTTCCACCTCCTTGTTTGTCCGTTCAATGCTCCTTATCAGTGTACAGTTTCTGCTTTCCCCACCCACATTGCCCTTGATCGTTTACTCCTAATTTTCAACATGCTGCACCTGTAAAAATCCTCTATAACATTTAAAACTATCTCAATTCAATCCTTATCTTTTACAAAGACTGTTGTATAATCAGCTGGAAATCGGATTTTTCGTTATTCAAAACAGAAATGCCAGAAACATGCCTGTATTGTCTCACTCTATACGCAAGAAATTTTATAACGAGTTCATATACTTAAAGAAGAAAAATGAACTAGATAAGCTCACGTAGTAACACTTTCAACTCAAAAGCTGCTTGCTTGTGCTCGTTGACAAGCGTACTCTTCTAGATAAAGCAATCGTGTAAAGACCAGGGCAATTGGCGAATGATGTAACACTAGGACAATTGATGAATCGGGTAAAACCCGGTGAAAAAACCAATAAATGAAGGATGTTCAATAAACCGCTAATCTCGTAGAACAAGGGAAGCTCATGAACAGTGCGTAAACAAGGGCAGTTAATGAATGATGTAAAACTAGGGCAGTATTCCGATCTTCCTTCAATGCTGAATAACAAACGATTCGATGTGAAGTTTTGTTTGTCTTGAAGGGATAAAATACTTCAAACACCAGTCAATTTGTTTGTTACAGGTCACGCAGTTTAGTTCACGTTTGCAGTATTTTAAGGGACGCACGGCTGCTTAAAAATTAACAATTGACGCCGCCATTATAAAACATCTTCTGGGCATGTGGTAGCCATAATTTACTTAGAATTTTTGTGAGAAGATTAATCCAGTGATAATTTTGATGTTGTTTTCACTATTCGATGTTTAATATTGGCAATCTGTTTCTTTCTGAATTTTGATAGCATTTTGTCACGTACTTTCAGTTTATAGAGGACAGTCTCTATGGCAACGTCACGAGATTTTGGCAGTAAAGCAGGCGTTTAAAAAATAGAAAGAGGCAGTAAAATGACATAGGGCATGGTTTTATGTACAGTTTGACCAGCAAGTATTTTGTCTGCCCTGTCATTCGCCTACTTCCGTATTATCGTAAAGACAGGCAAAATAGCGATGGAGGCATCATGGTCTATGGTCAGCGTGCGAAATTAACGCTGGTCCGAGACCAACAGAATCCCCGACGGACCAGCAGTTTTTCCAGACCACTGGTCCTTCGAACCAGCGCAAAATTCACACAATAAATTTTGAAAACCGAATTTGTTTGGCTATGTATCCAAATATTTGTCAGTTCGATCCCCGCTTGCATGAGTATTTTTCCTAGTTTTGCTACTGCAGTACGTAACGAATCACCAACTCTTCGGACAGAGAAAGACAGCCGCGACAGCTGAAACATTTTTAAATAACGTACGCAATTGGCATATTTCACGGGCAGGCTATTATTTTGACCAATAACAATTCTTGATACTAACAAAGTTTGTTAGAAAGATCAGAGGTCTTGCAAGTCTGCTGTCAACGTGCGCGACCTGACTACGCTGTTGCGGATCGCCCTACCAATATGCGGCGTTTTTTGACGGGTGTGAGCCCTCCAAGAAGAATACAAAAACAAACGACAAGGAGAAGCAACAGTCACGAAGGGAAAATGAGGTCAAAGAAATAATCTGTACAGTTCCGATAACCCGACCTACCCTATTTGTTTACCTGCCGACCCTAAACTGTCTCATCTACGTAAACACGGAAGTAAAAAAAAGAAAGAAAAAACCCGTAAAATCAAGTGTTCGTTACCTGGCATTTGAGTTTTGCTTGAACGAGGATGTCTCTTATGTTTTTATTCCTTTTATATGTATGACACGTTTTTCCTGGAAATGTTATGGCCAGTGTTTGATCGCCCCGAACCCCTGAAAAGTGCATATTTTAAAATAAAAATATTATGGAAAAAATCCCTGCCAACCATGTTATCGAAACAACACAGTTTATTTTATTTTTTTGCCCGATCGAGAAAGACGAAAACCGCGATCTTTTCAGCATGCATGAGTTCCATATAGAATAGCCTAAATGAATGAATGAATGAGTGAATGCTGAGAATGAGTTCCGCGAATAGAATGGTTATTTGATAAGTTAAAGATGTATGTACAGCACGCCATTCCGACGAGCATACAGCGATCTCTCTGCCCATAAGGTAGTCGCATATCTCGTAAGTCTGCTGTCTCAACTTATTCTAAAGGTCCGTTTGTGGTTGGCACTAGGCCTAACAACTTTAGATATTCGAATTTAGCCTCACGCAGTCAGTCAGAGGTTCATAAAATCGCCGTGGAACACGCTTAGAACCGCAATGCGCCACAGCTGAGGTAACACTGCAAAAAATGAACAGTGCTGTCTTCACAAAACTCTGCTATCTCAGTATCTGTTCCGTAATGCCCATGCCATATGTATGAATAACCGTCCATCAAAAGACTTTGTCTGGATGGCTTGCACTGGACGTAAAAAGGAGTTGCTGACAGATGCCGTGACAGTCATTGCATCTACATCTACTCAGGAATATGAAACTGTGCAAAAGGAGGCAGATGCTGCAAATGCAGTTGCTACTGAGTGTGCTGATCAGGACACTGATGTAGAATCAGACTATGAATCTAACTTTGAGTTGAAGACACTAGCTGCTCTGAGAATGATGATGCCCATGATCTGTTTGAAATAGCAGATGGTGTAAATGAAAACTGGAGACTTGTTCCCATGTAGTAGAGATATAAGATGAAAACTGAAAGACTGTTTATTTGAAATGAAAACTGAGACTATTTCCCATGTTAATTGGAAATAAGGACAGAAAGAATTTTTCTCATATTAATTTGGAATGAAAACTGAAAGACTCCCCCCACCATGTTTATTTGAAATGAAAACTCAGACTTTTCCCATGTTAATTGGAATGAACTATAAAACCTTTTTCCATAGAGATCTGGTTCTGGGTGATACCTACCTCCTGTCATGGCATATATTATTGAGCAAAAAAAAAAAAAATTTAAAATACATATTTGTTCATTTATTTGTATCAATATTATATAACAACACCAGAGTAGGAGAGACTGATAATGTACCATGTTATCAGCTATTTTCAATTGAAAGTACATTTTTGAATGGGTTTTTGTTAGTTTTTTGTTGGACCAACATACATCCAGAAGGACCAGCAGATTCCCTTTACTATTGGTCCTTCGGACCAGCATGCATTTCAAGTTAATTTCACACACTGTCTATGGTGTTGTGTCCTTGAGCAAGGCACTTTATTCCTCATTGCTTCTCCCCACCCAGGAGTGATGGGTACCTGGTAGGACAGTGGTTGTAATGTGTGCGTTTAGCTCTGATGCGCTTATTGGCTGCACATGTGAGCTGTTGTTCGCTCCTCAGGGAGTTGAGTGGTATCATATTAGGTCCAGTGACCAGGGGTAATAATAATTGTAAAGTGCCTTCAGCACAAGTACTTGTGGATATGCGCGCTACATAAAAACTTATTATTATCATTAGTAGTAGTAGTAGTAGTAGTAGTAGTAGTAGTAGTAGTAGTAGTAGTAGTAGTAGTAGTAGTACTATGTTGAGGTGATCTGCCAGTGAACAATATTTACAAAATCGGTGCTGGTTTTGATAGAGTACATCCTGGCCCTGAGACAGATCGTTCGGTATCATTGGAGTCTTAGAGAATGTCAGAAATAAACTACTTTTCCGAGCCGCAGCTGGCTGATATCTCAATATCTCAGTGCTGTTGTGTTCGGCGGCTACCTTGCGTGCCGCAGTTGTTTATTCGCATAATATGGACACATAAGTTGTTTATGACACAAATAATATATAGGGAAAATTTATTTCATGTCAAGTAGTAGAATCAAAAAACACAGGTAAATATGTTGATTTTGAGATGCAACATGTTTCTACCGTTGTAAGTCAACATTCTTAATCACTGAAACGCCTTGAAAATAATCGTGCAGGTGTGATTTTGGGAGAATGACTGGAAGATTATAGCCAGACTGCAAACTTGTGAAGAACACATTACAACATTACAATTTCACCATGGCAAGGAACAAAATTAATTGCATGAAGGTAGTATCTTAAATGGTATTACCATAATATCATTCAAGTTCGATTTGTTTTTGAGATAACTTTGTTTCATCGCAATGCCTTTTCAAGAGAATTTTTTTGATTTTGAATTTTTAGTATCGATAATTTAAATTTCTCCAAATTCGCTCATGATCTTATCTTTGATTATTATTATTTATTGTGAAAGAGAATATCATATAACACTTCTCTAAGCAAAACAAAAGAGAAAAAAGAAGAAGAGAACACAAAAAGTGATACCTTTGCTTTGACTAGATGCGACCTAGTTCCCATAACCGATGTTGACAGCTACAAATATCTGTGATAGTACAGCAGTCAAATTTACAAGGAAAGGCAACGACAAACTGTTCATATAATCATTATTTCGAAGATATTGATAATAGGCCGAACTCACTGTAGAGATATTGACTCAATTTACTATTACGTTTACTTTTTTCTCCGAATTACATTCTTGTTAACTTTGTTTTTCGACCATGTGATAAATTGGATTCTGGATTTAAATTGGAGATCAGCCTTTTCCAATAGAGGAAGCACGAATTTACACGAGCTGTACCAAACTTCAGCAGCGCACGCAAAAATATGTTCATTACTTTAGAGGATCTGAGATTTGCAACCTCAGAAGGGACTTGTCTTACCACGATAATACGTTTTTGCGTAGGGATAACGTGGTAATTGCACCACCATTCGTGCCTTACATTAAGCGACTCACAGAATCATGGTAACCGTCGAGACTGATTTGAAAGATGAAACGTAATGATAGCATTTTGTCATTATGGCGTTCCCTCTGTATCTGAAAGCTCTAAGGTTACACGATTACTTGTTATAATTTAATGATGAGTCCTGTTTTGTTACCGTCATACTTGAGGATATCGATGTATTGATCACCTTGGAAACAGTCAGAAGACGTAAGAAGTTACATTAATGTAGCGAGCTTTTTCATCTCAGATAATATAATAATTGAACCATAAAAATGTTTTAACAACTACTTTCATTTATTTCGGAGGAGGAATTTGCGTAAAAACGCTATCTTAACGTTTCAATTGTTGTATAATCTTCTTTTGGATACCGTGGTATCTCTTTTGAGCAAAATGTGATACAACGACACGATGTCTTTCAGCTTGTTGCACGAATAAGTTGCCGTCAAAGGCACTGAAACTTAAACCGACCTCATCCAGTATTAATGAGAGACTACGGTGACGACGGTAGTTGATATCCTTGAATCCCATATCCCACAAGGTAATGATTCGAAATCTGCCTGGTTCTCTATATAGAGTTGTTCGTTTATCAGTGAAAGGCGAACAGCAGAGGACTTTGAATTATAATTTGTACAGAGCAACACGTGTGTCGAACAACATGAATGGTATAAATCGAAGGTCAAACAGTTTTCAGAACATTGCCTAGGGAAATATTGACATACTTACTTGCAATTTTACATGTTATGGTAATTCCTCAGAAATTCTTACTTAATTATTCAGTTTTCAAGTCGTTTCCATCGAAAATAGCCAGTAGAGATAAAATGATGAGGTCGTTCAAAATGTGGTACCACTCAAAATGTATTTTGTCGATAAAATATGCCAAGTTACTATCTTATTCAATATAATAATAATAATAATAATAATAATAATAATAATAATAATAATAACAATAACAATAACAATAATAATAATAATAATAATAATAATAATTATTATTATTATTATTATTATTATTATAGTAATAATAATTTATTCGCAAATGTGAAGTAAAATTAAAAAAGAAATATGTTTTGGCAGTGGTTTTAGAAACACATACAAAGAAATGACAGTGAGAAACATCCAATAAAATAAATAACAATAAGAGAGCGTTCAGTTATTGTAGCCGGGGGTGGGCCGGCAAATTCTTCCTGCGTATCAGTCAAAATAAGTGACCCCCCCTACCCATTGTACCAAAAAATTGATGAACCCCCTTTTAAGATGACAAAAATTTCATGACCCCCTCCCACATTGCTTGAGTAAAGCTGCACACACAAATACCTCGGGGGAGGGGGGCATGGAGCGATAGAATCCAAAAAAACCCCTGACTTTTTCAAATGACCTTCCTTACAAACTCACGAGGTGTTAATGCTCAGATTTCCCCTTCTGACTTGCGAAAATTTTGAAATTACCTCATACATTACATGGTAATGTATGAGAAAACTATGTAATACTTTTTAAATGCAAAACTATATCTATGCATTTATAGATATTTGATAATTTACATAAATGTACTTAAATTAAATAGGGTTGTTACAACTGGTATGTGGACAAATAGATTTACTTTAGAATTTCACCGAAAACATTCATCCCACTATACATTGGAGTCTATGAGGAAAGTATGAATATTTTTTTTTCCAATACAAAAATAGGTAAACCTGTGTATTTATATACTCTCTATTATTAATATTAATGTACTTGATTAGACTAGGGTTTTAAGAAATTGATGTGATCGCCAGAAATTGGATTTTGGAATTTTACAAAAATGTAGATTCACTGTACATGGGAGTCTATGAGGAAACTATGAATAATTTTTTCCAATACAAAACTATCAAAATCTGTGTATTTATAGACATTTAATAATTCATTTTAAAGCACTTAGTTAGCCTAGGATGGTTAAAGGTTGATATGTGTGCAAGAAATTGGATTTTTGGAATTTCCCTAAAAGTATAATTTCACTTTTCATGGTACTATCTACAGGTAACTAACTGTTAAATAATTTCCCTGACAAAACTTGCTATATCTCTAATATGTAAGTAGTAGGAATTGTTCATTACCCTCAGTGAGCTCGATTTACAATAAGACAAGCCTCAGAGTTGCCAAGTCAAGATGTTCACGTTACAGATAATTATACTTTTGTTCAGATTTACAGTTGCATAACTTCAGAGAATGAAATCATGCAACGCATCATTTTTATCTCCCAGAATATTTCTGAACACTGATACTGCTTTTTGACGGGACAGATACTTATGAAAATTAAGTGACCCCTTTCCTCTGAGCTGTTTGAAAAATACATGACCCCCCCTTGCAGTTTTCAAATTTGAGGTGAACCCCCTCCTGGATTTTTGCCGGCCCACCCCCGGCCATAATAACTGAACGCTCCCTAACATAACAGAAGCCAAAAATAGCTTCTGCAGAATTAAATCTGACATGACAGTTTTGAACTACCGCAGGATAAAAACTGTTTTTGAAACGGTTTGTTCTACACTTTAAAAAATTGTAACATTTCAAAGAAGGAAGAATCTGGAAAATATGATGGGCCGAATGGGAACCATCAGCGATGATTTTGTGCGCTTTACGTAACAGTCGCACGGAATATAAAGATTCAATACCTGGCAACTTACATCCAATTAATTTTGGCGGGGATCTTAACTCTTCTGTCAATCCTTTCTTTCGTCTGTTGTGTTGCTTTAACATATCAAACAGTAATTGGAAAAATTAAAATGCTCTCAATTCTTGCTCCATAAAAGTAAATTAAAACACTTTGACCGAATCTCTTGAGTTTTCTCAAGCCATGGTTTTCACAATCCTACTCATGGATATGCACATTGAATCTAAAAACGTAAAAACCTCGACCTGTTCAACAAATTCGACGGCACAAGCAGTACTAACTTCACGTTCCGTGATTTTTGTCACTCTGTTGCTCACAAAGTCACTCACTCAATCAAGATTGCGATTGTGGATGCTCTTTGAAATGATCAAATTATATCACGAGGCTGCTCGAACACGATAGTGCGGTAAAACAGCTAATTGCCAGCTCGAAGCAGATGATTGCTCGCAATGCCTACCTCAGTGTTAGACGGACCACATAAATGCCGTGAAAAATAATGCAATTTTCACACAAACGAAATTATCCGCTATTTTCCCTCCAGCGTACACTTTACGCCCACAGTCGTATATAATTTTACGCGAAATATCCTGGGAATAAAATTGTGAAAACCTCTGCCTTTTATCTGACGAGAAGACCCCAAAAGTGGCCCTATTTCCCGTTAACCTCCGTCTTGAAGTACTCGCACTAAAACGTTTCTGATAAACAAAAATTACATGCTTGCTTATGTTGGAGTAATTCGACACTATGACAATAACTGACCATGGTACAGCAACATACTGATCCTTGTTCTTAATTGACCAAATAAACTTTGATAATTCAGTACTATTCTCATATTCTTTGTTGTGGATCGATTGCATGTGTTTAGCGAGGCGTGACTTGAAAGAGTTATCAGTGAAGTCATACATACATACATACATACATACATACATACATACATACATACATACATACATAGATACATACATACATACATACATACATACATACATACATACATACATACATACATACATACATACATACGTGTTCCCGACTGACGTACGTGTCTTGCAGGTACAGTACAAAAACCTGTTTTCATTTAGCCCAACACAAGGCAAGAGATTGTTGATTTTAAATAATTTGTCATCCAATACATGCCCCCACGCCTACTCACTCAGGCATCCAATCAAAGCGATAAACGTCATACTTTCGCAATTCATAAAAAGGGAGGCTTTCCTCGATGTTAGCCAGAGCCAAAGTTGTGATCTCTCCGAACGTGAATTGCTGTATCGCAAGACGAAATCCAACTACGAGCAAATGGTAAGTTACTCCTGATTGTACGACAGACGGAGTCCAAAGCGTATGTTTATTGAGGAACAGCTAAATATGATGTCCAGCTCTGTTAGTAAACATGGTAGGGGATTTCAGTTCAACAAGTAAGATGATATGACTGCCCGTATCAAACGCTTTGTAAATCTAATTGCAACATATTACACTTGTCCTTTTCAATATGAATATAGTCAGTTAAATACAGAAGACATCTGTCAGTTAAATGTGATGTACGGAAACAAGATTGAAAACTATACTGGAGATTTGAATCTTCAACATTCTTGGACAATTGGAAATGTACTACGTTTTCGATAAGACCAAAAATGTGTCTTTCCCGGTAACCAGACCTTCCTTATTTATAATCCCCCAATCCAAAATCCCAGATTTCGAAAAAATCACGCATGTCTTTGCAGACTTTGTTGTTTTTTGATGGGTCACACTGAAATAAAAATAACAAAAAAGTTCCCGACAGACAAACCCTATATCCTGAGGTCTTGCTAACGGAAGTACACTTTCTTCGTCTAACCTTGGAAATTACACTCAATTGAAACAGGTTGGTGTTAACTGCTCTTTTTGTGTAACGGAACTACTCTACCTGTATATTATTCTTCAGCGTTTTTAATGTATTTGTCCTCTGTAGATGAATAAGGCAGTTGCTGATGAAGTGTCTGTTCAAAAAGGTGAGTAGCTACGACATTTGATGTTTTACAGCATGCAACTCCTACGGTTGCGTTTCCAGTGCTTGAATTGGTCCCGATGTTCTGAGGACAATGGGGTGGAAGGTTGATTATTGAGATTGTAAACGCTACCTCCAAACATCCTGACATTGACATGACGCTATATCGCACAATAATGCCCAGGATATGTAAACTTTCCTTCAAACTTTCCTTCAGAAAGACGGTAGCTTTTCTTGCATTTCAATGGCATTTAACTGCATTCGATAATGCTGAACGGCACTGTATATTCGATATCCACAAATTACGAAATTTTGTCTCTCATTATATGTTCCTTTTGGTTACATTACGTATTCATGATGAATCAACCTTGTCATGGTATCGTTACGACGACCATTGATATTGAGTTGACTGCTATATTGTCAAATCCGAGTCTGAATTTCTTCCTTGATTACCCGCCATACATGTATGACGAAGTATTTGAAAATTTAATATCAGCTTGATGTCAATTTTCTTTTCACTTTAAAGTTATAAACTTGTTTTATTTCATACTCCTATTTTAAATTAATGTCACCATAGGGTTCTAATAAAGTTTTACCTAAAAGCTACCGTTGCCATTCTCGTCCCATTTTGTCGATTGGCCGTAAGTGCTGTAAATATGTAGGTAGGTAGGTAGGTAGGTAGGTAGATTCATAATAATTGGCATATAATTTTCAATTTATGTGCGAAACGAACTCAGGAGTAGACAAACTTTGACAATGGCAAGTCAATCAAACTGAAGCTTTAAGTTGCAGTAATGTGATAGGACTCTAAAAACCATCCATAGAAAGCAATCTTTCAATCTTTCAAAATATTTCCAAATGTCAACGAAGAAGTATTACAAATTGAAACTACATACTATTTTATACTTAATAATATCAAAGGCTGAAATATATTACTTGAGTAGGTTGAGGATATTTGCGGCATAGGAAATGCCACATCTTATTGTTTTTTCTTTGAAATAAAAAGCTTGTTCAGAAGAACGCGGTAGAAATAAAACAAATATATTTTCTCCTTTTATCACAATGAAGTCATGGGCAGCTCTCCTGACACCGCCACTGCAAATTCACGTAAATGTGAACTTGGTAAGGGGGAGGGGGTTTATTTGTTATCATATGATCATGATGTCAACAAGACAAGTACAGCTGGAACCTCCATTCTATTTGGTTTCTCCTTTCAGGACAACTTCCAATCACCATGAAGTTTCTTTGGATCTTCTTATTCGTTGCTCTTCTCACTTATTGGGACAGTCTAACTGTTGTAAAATCGCATGCCACCGTCGTTGGAATTCCAACGGAGAGGGGAGACATTGCCGGCGATCACACAAGTCAGGCGCTCGTGGATCCAACAGTTTCAGCTATTCCTATGACAAATTCAAAAAGCCCGGATGACGATTTCGTACAAGGCTATTACTCTATCGACAACGACACGCTTTTATGCCATTATCCAGGCAGTGACCAACGACTCGATTCGTGCCTAACGCCGACTGGGTCTGTTTGTAATGGTACAAAGACCGTTAAAATATTTGCCCCAGAAATCGTCATGTGTAGTTGCGAACCTCAGTGTTTGTCGCGCCAAGATTGTTGTCATGACTACGAGGATGTGTGCATTCGTAATAGTGACAATCCGCCAAATCTTGACGACCTCTGGCTGTCCAGCTACTGTTTGCCGACGCCCCAGGGCATGCACGACATAAGGATACTTCACAGATGTCCAAGGGGATTGACGAATCACCACTTCAAACAAAAATGTGAGAATGCTAATGGTAAGACAGTTAGTTGATTTCCAAGGTACACACACACAACCACACACACACACACACGTGTATATATATATATATAATATATATATATATATTATATATATATATATATATATATATATATAATAATATATATATATATATATATATATCAAAAGTGTTTCGATGGGATTCGAACTCACAACGCATGGCACCAGCCACCTAGCGAAGACATCATAGTCAAAACCGCTCGGCCAATTCCCTAACCTTAAGAAAGAGTGGTTCAATACCCGAGTTAAGTTGTTACAATTATTCTGATTACGTCCCCTCCACACGCCGTAGAGTTCATGTAGCACTCGAACTCTCATACTCGCTTTCACACATCGCACACAAAGTTTATCAGAACAATGAACACATCACTTAACTGAGCGAAAGACAGCCTCGGGGACAATTCTGTTCACCAGCAGAGCTATCAACCCAGAGTAAAAAAATCAGTAGATTTTCGATCGGAATACCTGCATTAATTTTCAAAAAATTCCTGATTTTGAAGCCATTCTTGGATCAAACTCCAGCATACTTAGATTGATTTTGAGAGCCGTGAGTAACTCAGTGTGCCTGACACTGACAAAACCTCTTCGTCCAGTAACTGCAATTAATATGACGCAAACACTGACTAGCACTGACGTGCCAAACAACAGGCCCTATACCATAGTATGTCATGCTAATCACGTTCAAACACACCAGACCTGGCCAAGGAAAGCCTTTCCTACGTCGTGATAATCGTGTTGGGTTGTAACCAAGCCTCCTCGCAGAGACCAGCTGCATAAGTTCAAGATCATCATCTATCACACTTAGCATCCTATCATTAGTCTCCATAGCGTCGTCTCCTTTTTCAAATCATAAATCGTTTGCTGTTGTTCATGATACTTCGAGAATTGAACCGCAAGCATGGGGTACTGCTCCCAAAGTTGTTGTACCATGTGCTGCTACCATGTCTAGGTATCAGGTTCTTTTGGAATTATACTTTTCTACTCGAAAAAATATATTTTGTCGCAACAACCCATTCATGGCATGATGTACTGATTGATAGCGCTTTTGCATATTTGATGAAGTTTTGTAGTTAGGTCACGTGACACATCTTAATGCATTGAATGTGAATAGACTTTTTAGGTAAGTTGCTGGGAGGTTGATATGTGTTACGTATCATGATTCCCTCATTATTATACAATTAACATATACATTTCTTACTGTGGGTATACACTGTAAAGTTAAGTGTTCAAGGATAGAACACCAATTAAACGCTTTTGTAACACTTTTGAACGCGTCCAGACGTTCAGAAATTTAACACTACGTGTTCAACCAACGTTCAATTTTTTAAACACGTGTGCAGATTTTGAACGCTACGTGTTCATCAGACATTATATTGAACACCATGGTGTTCCATATCTGAACACACGTTGCACATGAAATGTGTTCAAAAAATTGAACGCATTTACGCGTTCAAAGGGCTGTAACACTTTTTGAACGCATGGACGCCGTTCAACGATAAGTGTGTTACAGGCTAGAACACATAATGCGCGCTTGTTGAACACCTTTAATTTTGGGCGTTCAGAGGGTGTTCAAGCCTTGAAATAACATTACAGACCACTGATATTCAGTAAAATTATTTTATTCTAAAAATACACAAAGCATTTCTAGAGTAAAATACAATAATTTACTGTAAAAAGGGCAAATAAACATTGCCAATTTGTATGTAAAGTTTGTCAGAGGAACATACCAACGGTGTTAACACCCTCCTATCAAAAACATAAGCAATACAAATCCCCATGAACACTGTAGATCGTTTTAAAAAATATGAACAAAGTAATGACAAAACAGGTTTTATTTAAATATTGTGGATTACGTTTTAAGGTTCATACTTGTTTAAAATGTACAAAAAATCATCTGAAAAAGCTCAAAATTTGGCTTACTTATTGTGTTGGAAATACATATATGTATGGAATGCATACTTCATTGTTGTAAGATGGTTTCTTAAAGACATTTCCTCTTGTATAGACAATTGTAAATAGTTGTCCACATTAAAGTAAACACAACATGGCAAGTTGTCAAAGTGTAACAGTAAGGCACAACATGCAGAAAGTGGGGAAAATTGGTCCTTGGCAGGGTAAAACCTATTTCCTTGTCCAACAAAGTCCTTCATAAACAAAGAGGTTTGTTTGTTTGTAATATCTTTAAATAAACAATGAAATAAATCGGTGACATTTCAAAAATCTACTCAGAAATTGAAAACATATTCGTAAAGACCTTTCAAATTCTGGTGTACCCTGCTATTAATTTTTATACAAATGTTTTACCAAAAATGGTAAAAATCACACTTAAAATTAAAAAAATGTAGATTTCATCATAACGTATATATATCACATTCTGGTAATCCCTCATATCTTAAAAATGTCTGAAATGTCTTAAAAATGCAAAGTTCCAAATTTCTGCATAATTTGAACAATCAGAAAAAGGCTATCAGTAGAGATCTATGTCCTAAATATCAAAGCTGTTCAATTAGCAGTTTTGAAGAAGATTTTTAAAGATTTTTTGACCAAAAATGACGAAAATTGCCATGAAACATAAAAAATTGAATATTTCATCACAACTAGCACAAATTTGACTAGGGTCATTCTTAGGGACATGTTTACCAAATATTGAAGACGTCAGTAAAAGAGAAGAAGATTTTTGCCAAAAATAGAAAAATAGAAATTTGCATAGTTCATCATAATTTGAACATATGTGATTAGGGTAATCCCTGGGGACCTGTAATCCAAATATTAACACTGCATAAAAAGCCAATAATACTTACTGTATTTGCATGGATTATTGCCTGTATTTTAGCTGAAAAGTGCATATACAGATGAATACAGTTAATAATCAATTGCTTGTATTCAGCAAGTCTCTATTTATGTGGATTCATGTGAATTCACGTGTATTTATTCAATAATACAGTCAACTCATTAATGTGAATTTATCTGTATTATTGCGTTTCATGCAGTGTAAAGGATTCGAACAGGCTCTTTTGAAGAAAAACCTTGGGATGTACAAATTTGAGGGCAATGCTACACATCCACCTATTTAGCTGACGGCAAAGCTAAAAACCAGTTGCTAAGAACAAGAGACGTGTTGAGCTACAATACAAAATTCTCTTAGGTTTGGTAGCATGCTATGATCAACTAAATGTTAGAAGGGCATAAGCTTCAAAAGACGTGAAGTCTCCGTTATCAGATGCAAGGGGGAATGAAAAATTGAAGCAGAAAGGGACAGAAAATTCAGAGTGAAAATTTCAGAAAAATCAGTAATTCAGAGTGGACATTTTTACTCTGAATTTTCCGTCGCTTTCAGCTATTATTTTTCATTCCACCCTTGCATCTGATAAAGGAGACTACACGTCTGTGAAAGCTTATCCTCCGGCAACATTTAGTTGATCATAGCATGCTACCAAAGCTTAAATTAATTCAGAAAAAAATACAGAAACTTATCTAAATTCAGTTACTGACCCTCGGAAGTTTAAATCTACACTAGAGATGAACTGAGGTTCTCAAGCTTGTTTCCAGACAGCTACCTGTACACTCATCTTCTTCATTATCTGTACCACCAGCTTCTGTAACAACTCTTCGATTTTCAGTTATATCCAACTTTTTACATCCTGAAAATAATGCAACACTAGGTAATGGCGAGATGAGACTTTAAATGAAAGACAAGGAGCTGATTAGGTTAAGGAAAAGGGGAGACTTTCATATACAGTGCCTCTTTTCAATACTGTTACAAAATATTGGCTTCTTCTTGTCATCAACTGATTAAAATAAAAAAGCCAAACTCTTTTATGCTGAAACAATACATTGTATACTCTACAATGTTCAATTGATTATTTACATACGATTGTCTCTACTAAAAGACATGTGTTAGCTGTGATTACGCAGCGGTTCTATGCAAGGCGTATCGATCGCGCTCAGGTCAAGGGTTATCGCTACAGTTGTGTTGCAATGACCCTTGACCCGACTGAGATCGATCGATAGGCCATGGCTAAAGTACCACTGCGTATTCACAGCTTGTTGTTGGTATACCAGCCACTAAAAGAAAAAAGGTTTCTTCACGTAGTTAAGCTATTTCAAAGTACAATACGATTAATTTCGAAGGATATTAATACAGATGCTTCAAAATCTAATACCTTTTACTATTTTGGGGAGAAAACTTACCCTTTCTGGTCTTGCTTCCGCACGATCACGACTTCAGGGTGCGCTTACAAGAAAAATGTCGCAACTTCCGTTTTGATGCATCATGGGATAAGAAAAGACACCAAACTTGAACACCAAGTGTTTAGAAATAGAACGCCTCTTGCACGCCGATGTTAAAATTAAAACGTTCATGATGGTTTTCTGATTTTCTTTTCAAATTTTCAAAATTTCAACACGTAATAAATGTATAAAATTATTGTGCATACTTTCCTTTTTAGAAAAATCATGCTTTCAAGCAATTGTAGACCGGAAATATTTTTCACTTAGTGGGAAATTCGTTACACCAAAATCCGTGTACGTTTGCCGGACAGCGAGGCAGTAGTAAATTTAATATAGCCATTGTAAAGTAAAAAAACAAAAGATTGTTAATTGTTTCACAGTATTGTAAAATTTCTGTGATGCTGAGTTTTTGAACACTTGAAGGAGATGGTTATTAACACTACGTGTTCAGGTTAAGAACACCATTGTTAATAATATGAACACTAGTGTTAACAATATGAACACTAGCCGTTCAAATTTGAACACCGACATGTACATTTTGAACGCGTAAAGACGCGTCTGGCGTCCGCTATTTTACAGTGTAGGCTGAATATCAAGCTGAATGCGCACAGAAAAATAGGTACAACATTCAAGAACCACGTGTGTTCATCTCAAATATTTGAGTTAATAAGCAACATCAAGTTTGTGTACAGCATATACAAACCTTCATGAATTGTGTTGGTTATTTTTTGCTTCTCCAGTATGTTTCTTTTGCAGTTCTTCTTGCACACGTCCACCTTTGATTGGGAATTTCTTTTCTAAAAGCATTTGCGCATGCCTTTCAAAATTAATGTGCTGGTTCCTCAGGGTGTTTTCGGGGTTTCCAAAATTATGAATTTCTTTAAGAATGTCGTTGCAATCAACACAATTTGTAGGAGCGGCAGTTTTTAGGTCTGTCCTTGGGAGTTTTTTTCTGGTACAATGACAGTGTATGCCTTCGACATAGCGTCTTTTGAGTTGTTCAAAATAGCTGGTCGTAACGTTCAATCATGTTCCTTGAACCTTAATACTATACGTAGTGTTTTGACTGCGTGTCGAACGAACTTTGACAGAATCAATCAATCAATCAATCAGTCAATCAATCAAACTTCGTATCAATACACCAACGGATCAATAAATCACGAATCAATGCTTTTCAGAAGCACCGACGCCATCAGTCTTGAAAGTAGAATGCGCCTACAGATATTATATCTCTAAAAAATAACAGGCTTTGCTTCTTTGCCGATTCGACAGACTCATCTTTAAGCCGAATGTAAATTTAGTTGTCACCGTTCTCTTTTTGTGAAATATCAAACGATTCTACATTTTTCCTGTTGAGTTACCATTTTGAATATATAGCAGCTAACTTTCATCACATATATGGGTAATTTTTATATATTATTCTTGATTTTGAAAATGGTATGAAGTTTCCTTGGGCTAAGTATTTCAGTTTCTGGACTTGTACTAAGTTAATAGAACATGCACAATACGTCTGGTGGCGTATGTAGCTCTGATTCGAAATAGCTTTTGATGTTTTATTAATTTACTCATTTTCATGTTTCATTATAACTTTCAATGCCTACGGTGCAATAGCTTACGGATGGATGGCATGGATGAACTTCTTACAATCTGAACTCATTTCTCAATTATTTTTATTTTTCAGATACGACGTCGTCCGTTTTAGACATAACGCCGGTGTTCACTTCCTCTGACTACGTTGTGTATCAAAATATTTATTGTGCCGTTTGCAACGGAATCGACCCTTCGGAAGTGCAGTTTTTTACCGTTGCAGTGGTTCTGCGACATACCACGACGCACAAAAACCGAGTTTTTTTATGAACTACGTCACAACATGTCGTTGGGAATAGCAATGCTCCAAAAGCTTCAAGACTGTAAACGCACTGTCGGTGTACCAACTGACCTCCAGGAAAAGTTGCCAACTTGTGTGAATTACACAGCAGAATGTCCATCGGGATTTTCCGATCTAGAGTTGGTACATCGGTGTCATAATTACACGGCGCATATTCGTGTTGGTCACGTGACACGTGTTGATATTGCTCCGCGTTTTTACAAGAATATACATTGCGCGTTTTGTAACGAGCCCAATTTCCACCTTTCTGATGTTCATTGCGGCGTACCTCTAGATTACAAGGGTTTCACGCGACTTCGCGCATTTAACGTTCTCTTCGACTTCACCGCTCAAGGATTTCAACGTGTCTTTGTACATGGAAAATATTACACAGAACAATGGAACTGTGACACGATGAAATGTTTGACATGTTTTTAGAAAAGTGTGTAAAGAAAGTCCGTTATCCGCAAAGTGAATTTGAAAACCGGGCGTCTATTGTCAACACAAGATCAATGTCCCATGATATTATATCCTGGCATATTTTATTGACTTTTCATATGTCATTTCCCTGGCAAACCGTCTGTCCTGCCTTGACTGAGATTGAAAGGAACGTTACGTCATTCATACGCAGAGCATTACCACTAAACAATGTGATCAGTATTTCTGAATCAGAATTACATTCTTTTAATGCACATGATGCAACGATTACACTTAAAGTCGACGTGGAATCCACCTCCATCGTCTTTACGAAAGAAATTTTGCCATTAGCGTGTATGAGAACATGGGCTGACTCAGAATCAGAAGTGTCAATGGTTGGTGCTGAGATTCAATCTGTAACCTTTGAACTGCCGAATGGTAGTTGTAGTAACATGACGGATAGAGTCACACTCAAAGGTAACACTTTTGAATACAATAACGAAACCTTGAACGAGGATGACGTGGCTAATATTACCCTGAACCCATTGTACAATTTTGCACAATTTATGTCAAAATCATGCTATTATGATCGAGAAAGTTCCAACTTGCCAAAGATTGATATTGAAATAGTGATGTGTGTTTCTAAAAGCGATGAAGATGAGGATGCACCTTTGACATGTAAAAATGGGGCAATTTTGAAACTTGCCGCAGGGGACTTTGAGATAACAGAAGGTGTTCTTGTTGTTGATTCATCTATTTATCCCGAGGATAAGTTTGTCCTATCCGATGACGAGTCCTACGCTTATATATGTCATATCAATCAAAAGGTAGCATCTTTTTGGAACACAAGATCAAAGACAAGGCTAAAACAGCTTTTAACTCTTATTGGCTGTATTTTATCCATCATCTGTTTGGTCGTCTCAATCATCACGATATGTGCATTTAAACAAATGAGAACTCGCCCAGGTAAGATAATATTGAATTTGGCAATAGCTCTTGTCACCGCCCAATTGCTATTCATTTCAGTGATGGACGTAGTTCAATTTCCATGGTTGTGTAAGATAGCTGCTATTTTCTCTCACTATTTTTGGCTTTCTACGTTCTGTTGGATGAGTGTCATGGCTACTGACATCATTTACATGCGTACTCAGTTGACGGGATATATATCTGGAGATGGGAAAGTGTTTGTCTATTACTGTCTCTATGCCTGGCTTTTACCGTTTTTGTTCGTTGGAATCTGTGTTATAATGGATTATTTTGCACCAAATAATTTTCAGATCGGTTACAGTGAAGGTCCTATATGTTGGATTGGTCGACTTACTTCCTTAGTTGTTACTTTTCTGGTCCCCGTTGGTGTGATTCTGCTCTACAACACTATCTGCTTTCTGTACACCATTTGGTCGATATTCACGTCCGAGAGAAAAATGAAACACCACCGTCAGAAATCATACACAACTAAGCACGTGATCTTCTCTATAAAGATGTCAACTGTCATGGGACTGACTTGGATTATTGGGTTTCTCGATGGATTCCTGCATGGTGATGTCTTAGATTATATCTTTATAGTTGCGAATACCTTACAAGGAGTTTTCATTTTCTTAGCGTTCTTGGTGCGCTTGCGCACGGCTGGTCTATACTATAATGCCTGCTGCAGGAAAGTAAAAGAGAATCAGACAGTGAGTGACGTGCACCATTCTATCGATAAATAGGCTATTTTTCCTTACCGTTCATTTTCTAGTGACGAGCTGTCGCTTTGGATGTGAAATGATCAGACGATGAGCTAATCAAAAAGTGTCGGCATCCACAACTTTGCATTTGGAACCAGGCAGCATTACTCAAATGGATAAAAACGCTTACATGCACATGTATGAAATTCT
This sequence comes from Ptychodera flava, assembly GCF_041260155.1. Lineage (NCBI taxonomy): Eukaryota > Metazoa > Hemichordata > Enteropneusta > Ptychoderidae > Ptychodera > Ptychodera flava. The sequence goes on along the minus strand of NC_091933.1, from coordinate 7,758,701 downwards.
GCCAATGACATTTAGTCTTTGTAGTATGTTCAGACTTTGAAGGGCCAATTCACCCATCAAACTAAAAGTATATTTTCCGTTGTAAGTACTGTCGTTTTGGTACCTTTCACTGGAAATCACTGCGAGTATATTCGTGGCGTTAAGTAGTCTCAAATCTAATTTGTTAGGATAGCTGTTCAAGTATTCAGAATATCTATAAGTTATCTGACAAAATAAACTTAGACATAATGAGGCCTAATGGTGAGGTTTTGAGCCACTTTTTGTAAGTGTACTGTACCATGGAAGGAAATTCACAGTGCATGTTTAGTTTGAGGTTACAGAGCAGAATCAAAGACAGCTCTTTGCTTGATGCTCAGTATTTTGATTGCACGATCTTAACGATAGGGCCAAGGAAAAAACACTATCCGAGACGGGGGAGCGACCCTGTTTTCGTCGAGGTCGCGAAACTCAAGCAGTGAACAAGTTATCCATAGTCTTTGCATGTACCACACTACACAGATTACAGTACTACATCGTGAGCACCAGGAAACGGTTACTGTACCCCACTGATGGGCTAGAGTCACCTTGATCATGACAAACATGTGGGAATAACTGGCCCTAGAGGTTATCAGTTGCGCGAGTTCAGCGCTTAACCTCATCCGGTCCTATCAGTCTTTACCAATCAAAAGATTGCACCACCAGTGATGACTATGGAAGAATGCACGTTAGTTTTGCTGCCAATCTTATGGAAATTAAATAGCAATACTAAACCAAAACAAGCTCTGTATCAGGACGAATGGTAAATGATAATGTCACTTTAGAATTGTGCGTTTCGAATATCCACACTAATAGTCTTGACTTTGTGCACTTGGTTGTGTTGGAAGTGATGCTTTGCAAATGTTGACAATGGTATTCCTTATAGTGATGCTTTCGGAATAGGGAAAATCCATTTTGCTCAGCGGTCACAAACGAAATAATTTGTTTGCATTCAGCAAAGTGGTAATTTTTGACACTTTGCATGTTTACTCTGAGGTTAAAAAGTAGATTCTATACTGTTGTCATTTCGCTTACTGAATGACTTTATTCAAGTATTTAATGCTTTCTCGATATCACCAAAAGGTCAAACAAGACCGACTATGTCCCGTTTTAGGTTAGCGGAATATAATTACAGGCACGTTATCGTGAATGTAGATTTCGAACGTACGGTAGTTAGTGAAGGTACTAGATTAATCCACGGAGTATCATAGACAGAGTGGCAACACTTGCATGCCTTTTGTTCCATGGTCGTCTCGGTAGACTATTGGCTTTTCATATTAAAATGAGCTTAAAAGGTGTTAAACTTTTTGGAGGCTTGGTTTGTGGTTGATAATTACACGAGATTATGCGAAACATACGACGAGATGGCATCGTACTGCCAGTCGCGTAGCAACCATAGTTACTTTGTGAGCTCTCAGGCCAGAAACACTGCCTCACGCCAATCAAAACATAACACGCCAGCAGTTTCATAAACATGTCCTTTCTTGGCGCACGTGTAAAAGACGGTATGACTGACCGTAAACCATTGAGTAAAACCAGACAGTATCGATAAAAGACTTTCAAATTTGGTTCAAACACACTCATTATATATTCATAAAAATATGAGAGGAATTTTTAAAACGGTAAAATCCACTTTCCTGAAGCTCAAAACACTCCCGTTTTCGCCAGCACATCAATTCCGATCAGCACCACACGACAACAACAACACAAGCTTTGTCGAACATTCTTTCGCTTAACAATTGGTGAAAATCCGAAAATTACCGAAGGGTGCATGGTCGGCACTCTTCGAAAAAGAGAGCCAAGAGCTTCGTGAGGCGAGGCAAACATGGATTGCTTACGTAATCGCTTCACGCCTTAAACAATAGCTGTTGCCACTCTGTCTATGATATTACTCTGTGATTAATCACAAATGCATATTTGCCAGTGTTAACCACTTTGAAACGATGTGCTTACTCAGATCACTGTACCCGCTTTAACTGTTGTTTGTTGTCAAGTTATGTCTGTAGATTCAATAGTATGTGATCAAATGTCTTTAATTCCCGATTTGCTGAAAGACTTTCTGTTGTACGTTAAATGATGTAGTTGTAACATCATGCTTTGTCTGTAAATATGCATATCTGTCTGTCTACCATATTTATGATTTGAAAAGTTAAGTTTTGTTATCAATCAAGTAGCATCGTCGTGTTTTGATGGTATTCTCTTCTCCAATTTTCCTACATCCTTGAATACCAGCATTGCTGGCCCGACACGCCACCTAGGGCTATGAACCCAAGGCCGGCCGCGTCAAATCCAACGAGCCTTCAAATATGCCCAGTGAAGAATTGAGAAATGATGGCGTTTCCGTGTTTCTTTGTGAAAAAGCCTCACCCTGACACTAATAACCAAACTAATGATTCAGGTAGATAGTTGAACTTAAAGAGATGACTAACGCATGGTTTCGAAGTCATGATTGGTTCAGATTGGGTTTAGAGAAGTATTGTAGAGGCTTTTATCATATCATGCCTGTGTCATTCTAGAACCCTGTCAAGACTCTTATTTCTGACGATCTAAGCAGTGGGATGATCAAGATTATTTGAGTCATTGGTTGTTTTTTCTTTGCCTATTCGTCCATGGCTTTAGAGTGTTAATTTAATATTCTGTCAAATAGTGTCTCCTTACGTATGACTACTCACAGATTGACTAGTAAGCTGAAAGACCAAGTCGTGTAGTGTATCTGCAAACTCCAAACCCAACGCAAGGCAGTGGTTGAAACTAGGTGGAGACCCGCATACACGTCTGAATCTGTCAGTCTAAGTGACTAGATGTCTGACGATATTGCAAGAATCCTATTAACGTAGGCAAGCATGGCCGTGAGAAAAAGCCTGTGAATTAAATCCTGTTATGAAGTCTTTAATGAAGAAAATATATTTTTGAGTGTTAAAATATTGACAAGACAATAAAGTTTTGATTAGGACAAGCTTCCTATATTTTGGTGTCACTGATAGCTTGAACATTCATTCTCTTAACGTCTTTTGTATTTTGCGTGCAGTGCAGTGGCAATATTCCAGTTATTACGAATATAGGAACACATATTTTTATGACATATATTAGTGTTTAGTGCTAAAAGTACAACGACAGTAAATGAGCATCTGGCACGAATGAAATCTTATTGGTCGCATAATCACATGTGGTCTGTTTCTCTCTCTGCTTGCTACTCCGCTGTTAACTCCGATATTCTCAGTCTAACTCTCTGAAGTTATTTTGAAGCAAATGAACTTCATCATACTTCGGAATCTCTCTCCCTTACTGGATATAGCTGCGTATGATATCCTTTTGTTGAAGCATTGGATCAGAGACTGAGCAGCAGCAGCAGCACCACCACCACTAAGCATCTGGGCAGGACCCCCATCCTTCAGCTCCAACACTCTCAATGTGTACTGATCTCGGCTGTCATGAATCATCTCGGCTCTAATGAATTATATGCATCATTGTCTCTGCTCCTAGAAAACACAGGAGGGGTTAAATTTTATTCCTTTCCTGTCTCCTTTATCCTTCAAATTGTGTTTCCTTTTGGAGTCAAGCCTCCCAGTGATGGCCGGTTTCACAGCTTTCCTTAAGGTGTTTAATATTGTACTCTTCCTCTGTTGGTAGTTTCTGTAGCTGAACCATGGTGTCCCTAACACATGCTGTCACAGTTTTGTTGATTTTTCTCAATTTTGAGATACTTTTCTGATGGAGTGCATCAACTTGTTAGAGGTGATGTTGGACTCAAACTTGTTATTGAAATACTGGGTATCGTGTTTGCATATGCAATATCTTGCATCTTACGTTGCCGCGTCAAGTCGGTTGAATTAACTCTGAACTTCATACTTTTAGATCAACAGGTATGCTTGTCAGTCTGGTACCAATGAGAATTTACCTTTGCAAATAAGACATCACTTAAATGTAGGTATGTGGACTTGTTTAGAGCAAAGCACTTGAAAGAAGGCTATGGCAGACGTGGCTTTCGGTCTCTGCTGTCGCTGTTGCCGATACCGTTATTGTTTTATCAGTGTTCAGTGTGTTATTGCTGAACTATCCCCTGGTCGCTACGAGTCCTGAGCCAAAATTACTAGTGTTCCCAGTTGTTGTGTTCAGAATCACCTGAACACAGCTGAATTTACGAGTCATTTCACCAGTTTAGAGACTAGGCCTAACTGCGGTTATGTAAGTCTCAGAAAGCCTTTCCAAGTAAAGGGAAGACAGTTATCACTCAACGCTTTAGTCTGTATGCGATCAAGTCGACATACGCGCTTTGTGCACTATAAGGGACTGCTAAGGGAACAAAAATTATCAACGGTAGGGGTGGAAGAGAAAAGGAGGCATGAAAAAACCTAAAGTGTTCAAGGGGGCGGGCTTGAAATTCCCGAGTGCCATAAGGGGAGGGGCTCCAACATTTCACTCAATGTAAATGATACCGAGAAATCACTCAGAACACGACAGACAACAATCTTTCATAAACCCGTTTTCTGAGGTTATCCAATGTAACAGCTGTGTTTCAATGACTAGTGATCACTTACAGTTTGTGCTTGTGATCACTGTAATGATGACTGTCAAAGTGTGGAAATGAGAAATTCTGCAATCATATTTCTTGATCACAATGGCCCTCTCAATCACTGTACTCTAGTAGAGTACATTCATATCAGTTTTCAAAGATGTATAATTGCACAGATATTATCAGTTTTGTATTGAAAAAAATGTTTAGAGTTTTCACCATAGACAACCATGTGAAGTGAAATGACACTTTTGGGTGAAATTCTGAATCAAGTACTTGGTCACATAAATACTTTTCATCACGATATCCTAGTAAAGTACATTTATATCAATTGTCGAACATAAATAAAAGCACAGATATTGCCGGTTTTGTATTGGGAAAATTGTTCTTAGTTTGCGCCATAGACAACAATGTATATAGTGAAATATCACTTTTGGTTGAAATTCTGAATCAAGTACTTGGTCACATAAACACTACTGATCATTATATCCTATATTTTTATATCGATTGTCAAACATATATAAAAGCACAGGGACAACATTGTTCAAAGTTTGCATCGAAGACTAACACACAGTGCAATGACACTTTTAGGCGAAACTCAGTTATCAAATTTCTTTTATACAAATGCACATTGCATTATCGTACCCTTGTAGTTAGAGTTATGTTCAAAATAGGATGTATTTAGTTGCTTATTTGACATGTTTATATAGCTTTGTACGCTCTGTTCTGTGTCTGTGTAGTAAATACATACATACATATATATATATATATATATATATATATATATATATATATATATATATATATATATATATATATATATATATATATAATAGAAATCGTTTCCCGCCTAAAGTCTCAGTCGATCACAGCCACCCGATGAGTGTAGGCGGCTCTGCAGCCTATACGAAACAAATTTGTAGTGGAAATGTAATATCTTAGATTATCCTGATCAACTCAGTTGTATATATATATATATATATATATATATATATATATATATATATATATATATATATATATATATATATATATATATATATATATATATATATATATATATACACACAAGTATACAGATGTCCTCTTGGAAAATTACAGTGCTCGATGCTAAAAATAATAACACAAATTACTTCAAGTGCAAAGTAAAAATAATCGTTACGGCCCTGATACGAGTTTTGCGGACCGAGATTGTACGGCGAAAGGGCCCGAGCGTGCTAGGGCCCGTAAGCCCTACGACCGAGAAGGTGTATATTGGGGTAAAAAACTAAATTTTTGTATTAATAATGAACGTTACTTTAAGTCAAACACTTGGCACTATTTTCTGAAATGTAATATTTTACTTGAAACAAGAGTCTATGTCCATGTATGGCTCTTTTTCAAAATTTAACAACTTTATTGCCAAACAAATTAAATGGTAATTTTGTTATATAGCATTGAAAGAACATAATTTTAAAATTTCAGAAAATTTGACTCGGTCAGAGTGCACTTAAATTCTTTGGAAATCTTCAAATTGGAAGAAAAGAGAAGCTAGGAAATCGGGTGGTTTGCATATATTTGCATAAATTATCACTCAACTTATGACTGGTTGACAAGCTAAAAGGTGAACCCACCAATATTTTAATCTTGGGTTAAGAAAATGTTACGCTCATGACGTCACCGCCCTCCTACGTCCAGCGAAACGCAGACTATTGTTACCGCGGTATGTGATACGCACTTCAAATAAAAGACTTCATGCGATACTTGTCTGTTGGTGGAGGCAATGAGGTTATACGTGCACTGAATGGCGGGAGCGAGTCGAACGCCGTCCAGAAGCAATGTTGTTTTAAATAAGCTTATTGATAATGACGTGAAAGGTGTATACCTATTCCTTGTAGCAAAAGATTCTGTAAGTCTCGTAACACAAACATGCACAATAAGCTTATTGTTGGCGATATATTGTTAAGATCAATAAAGTACATGATAAAACCTTTATGGCCTCGATGGGTGTTTCGCATTTTGGAGCCCCGCCCGACGCTGAGCCTCTTCTGTCAGGCCATGTATATGGTGAGAGAGAGAGAGAGAGAGAGAGAGAGAGAGAGAGAGAGAGAGAGAGAGAGAGAGAGAGAGAGAGAGAGAGAGAGAGAGAGAGCTTAAAAAGCAAGGACCATGTCTTTGACATTCGTGGTCAATTATTGACAAAGCATCGATCTACTGTAACATAAGCAAGCGATGCAATCGTTTATATCATAATCACTGCACATTTTCAATGCTGACAAATCTACGCTCTGAGTTTATTTCAAAATGTCGATATCAAGATAAAAATACTTGTCAAATTTTAACACCACCTACATATAGAATGGTACGTCTTAATCATATAAATGAGAGCGTAGGTCTAAGAATCCTTTCCCTTCTATCTGGAGATTGCAGAATGCATGAAACTTAGGAGTAGGAAACGGATACTATTACTTTGTACTTGAGGTAATTTGTGTTTTATATAATATATATATGTATATATATATATTATATATATATTTTATATATATATTAAAATATGCGGCCGAAGGGTACGCCAGAAACTGCAACTGAATTATGTAATTCGTGACTGGCATGATATATTTTATGCAATTATGAGTTCGTTTTTTATATTTATATATATACTACGGCTCGGGCATCATCAGTATTTCGATCATGACCACCATCCCTTGCGTAGGCAATAAATCGTGATGTTGCCCTCGCTCTCATGTGTATTATTTTTATTACACCGAACAAGCAAACATGCAAAGAAACAAAAACACAAAGACTTCTTCGAGTACAGTTCGCCTTCTGAGTCCGGACCTCAGCGTAAAATGTTGTCAGTGCCGAGTCTAGGGTTGCCGCTAAAGTTTGCCGATCTCCTCGGTGGCGTATCCAAATTTGTTGCTTGCATAGTCGCTGAACACAGAAATTGCATTCCTTGTTGCCATTTTCGTTCGTTTGCTGTTTACTTGCATCAAAATATCGTCTAACTGTGCCAGTGACAGCTCTGCATGACGTTTCGCAGCCATAAGTTGCCAACTGCACACAATTTGTTTTTGCGCAGAAAGGATGCGCAGTAAGTAAAATGACGTCATCCCTGTAATATCAAATGCAGAGGGCATCATCAAGTTCGCACAGGGCATGGCATCATCGCATTCGCAGAGGGCATCATCACGTTCTTTTACATGTCACGTGAGTCGTATTTAACCAATGGCAGTGCACGCTGAATGAGTGAGGTGTAATATATATATATATATATATATATATATATATATATATATATATATATATATATATATATATATATATATATATATATATATATATTATGTATATACATCTGTCTGTTTGCACGTGTATGGGTGGAAGTGGATGTGGTGGGTGTGGGTGCAGGTGTGTATGTATATTTCTTTTTCTGGCTCTCTGAGATGGTCCATTAACTTGTGTTATACCACTCTCCGCCTCGTGCCCATTGTTCTAACCATGCTCTCTATTTCCATAACCGAATATTTTATTATATACCACCTGGCTTTCTTTTGTTAAAAAGTGTCCGATTTACAAGTTCTTTTGTTTAAAAGTGTCCGATTTACTAGTAAATCGGACAGTTCTTTTGTTAAAAACTGTCCGATTTACAAGTAAATCGGACACTTTTAAACAAAAGAACATGTAAAATGGACACTTTTACTTTTTAAACAAAAGAAAGTCACGTGGCGACGAGTAAAAAAAAAACAAATGCGAGAAATTATACCAGAAGAAATTTATTTCACCATTAAGTACAGAGTAAAGACACTTTAAAAGAATCACCGGACTGAATTAATTTTGCATGACTGTACATCTCGAAATCAATTACAGGTTACCGTGAAATAACGGTATTGATTGCAAATATCACTTCTGTGTTAGGGTTATTGTTATCACGATCATTCGAAGCTGAAATTTAAGACTTCAAAGTCAGTTATCAACACTGAATGTAGAGGTTTCAGTCGCCTTTGGTAAAGTTAAATCTAGCTACAGGCAAACACACACGCAGTACCACAGTCATTGTGGATCTACACGTGTTTTTTTGTACTTGCAGTTTCTGTTGCGCCTTTTTCTGACGTGGCTGTGTAGCTTGGTCTTCCGATTGTGGCCGTTAGCACTGGCGTGACAGGGGGACTTTTCTTTTCCATCTTTGGCTTTGGTAGGTGCAGTGCACCGGATACGGCTTTCATTTGTACTTCATCCGCCATATCGATATACGTAAAGCGACTCGGCAATTGCGTGTATGCTGCTCAAAGTTTTCGACCCAAATGAGCAAAGCGTGACTCTAACGTCGATCTGCAAACACCTTTTCACTTCATTCAACCAACCAATCAATCAAACACAATTCATACAATTCAAATCGAACAAGGTGCTCAACCACGTCATCGCACTACAATAGCAACACATGTCAACTTCGTTTTATCCAATCATGGGTTATTTTTTTATACTTTCGTTCAACAAGGTGTAAAAACGCGTCAATGTTTTCTTGCCGAAGTTTCAACTTGCACTGCACTAAAATTACAAATAACAACTTTCGGCGTGCAAACAAGGCTCTAAAACTCGACAAATTCGTGGTATAACACGGTAAGCGAACTCGTAGCCGGCGGTTTACGGAATTTCACGGTACAGTTTGCCATAAAACTCCTCGGCCCTGCGGGCCTCGGAGTTTTACTGGCAAACTGTACCGTTAAATCCCGTAAACCGCCTCCTACTCGTCCGCTTACCTATAGTAAAAGAACTGGAACACAGAAAGTTGACTTTTATCATCTGTCAATGTCCCAGTCATTATGATACAACATCTGTCCGATCTTTGAATGATACTTTTCACGCTGTTACACCTCGTGATGCTGCGAACATATGCTATAATGCAAACCCTCTCCGATCCAATAAATCAATAGCGAGAGCGAACAACACAAACTTAAAATCATTACAATCCGAAATCTCCCTGTAGGATGTAGCGTACTTAAGGCCTAAGGATATCACTATCGTTGCCATAGTCTGTCGGTAATACTGAATTGAGCTGCCTTTCAGTTGAATGTCTGTAACGGCAAATTAGCACAATTTGAAGGGGTCGTGTTACTGTCTATGACAATAAAGAGGTACCAAGGAATATCAAACGAAATATATGACTTAAATCGGAGTCTTACTTCAGGCCGTTTTGGTATGCAAATTTGTCATCCAAAACATATAATGGTTGTTGTGAAACGCATTGATGTCATCATATCGCTATATTATCGAATTCGAAACTCTTTTTACAGAAATAAGACTCGGTATAATATTTTTCCGAGTCTTTTCAAGATGATCCAATAAATCCTCCTTACATGACAGTCACGACATGGGGCTTATAATTGAATTATCAGAGCAGTTCTGTAATGCTTTGGCCTTTGGGAAATATCGCAACGCCATTATTGACGTACACTTACAACCATTGGGTGTACTTTTCAAATTATTTGTCACTGTGATGCTAAGCATCAGATTACGACGTCCATTGAGACTGCATTATTATTAAAGCCTAGCATACAAGATTTGGCACATTATCCCCATGTAACGAAAAAGGGTCCATCTAAAACAAGTCCCTGTGCATTGATAAATATATCTCTGCAATGCAAACCGAAACGATAAATCTTGTTTGTTCATGCTTTAAGTATAAGAAACAGTAAAACAATAAATTCAATGAAAATGGCGTTTTTTGGAAAGTTAGACGTAAACGCAAATAGAGTCAATATGACTACAATGCGTTCAGCTTAATACTGACAAAATCTTCCAAATAAATTTGAAATTACATTATAATTGTCCTTTCAAATAAGTAGACCGCCGTACCGGTACCGATGTATGTAGCTGTCAATATTGGTTATATTAGTGTAATACACTCTATGTTGGAGGCAAATTTTTCACGTTTTGCTTTTTTTTTCTTGAAGGAAAGTTTTACTTCTCTTTTTCACAATTCATTATAAATAATAACAACAGCGGTCATAAACTAGATCTACAGATTACCTTAAATATATCGATAAGTAACCACCTTTCAATTGGTATAATCCATGGGGAAAAACAAAGTTTCAATCGTTAGAAAAATGAAAATTGTGCTGCAAGTGTCAAATGAATCTACTAAGTATAGATTGGCAAACTTTTATAAGGACTTCTGGTTACGCGAGTGTGGTCCGCAAACACATGCCATCGTTGTATTGCACATGCCAAATTTTCTGCCTAACACCATTCCATCAAACAGCCACTCTCCGTTAAATTATGGGAATGGTGTAGGGTAAACTTTTTTGTCACGTGTGCTCCTATCCCAAGCGAAGCCAAAGAGACTTGCATCATTGCCGTCTATGATAGAATTTACAAACTGTGTTTACGTTGTGTTTGACTACTGTAAAGCTTATTCCTTATTGTTGTTCGTACCGGTCTTTGTGTTATATTCGTGTCTGATTTTCCACGTTATGAATCCAACTCCATTATTGTTTGTCACTGATTATATTGTAACCAATGTAGAAACAGTCCTCATTTAAGTCGGAAATTTAAAGAGGTCACGCCAACAGATAATCCGTCTATTTGAAAAAGTAATTTTAACATGTTTGCGCAAATATGAACATGTGGTCGCCCTCCCCTCCCCTGGTAGGCAAGGTGGCTTACTCAGTTATGCGGGTGCGAATCGTTCCGTCTACGTACATGTATATCCATGCTGCGAGGAGCTTTCTCTAGGCCAGTAGGATCACAATAGATAGAGGCAGGGACTTTACATTTCTTTCATGGGTTAAAAACAGACAATTATCTATCAGTTGTGGCTCCTCTTGAAGATGACACTAAGCTGAAAAAACTTGCAAATCTTGGGAAGAGGAAACTTAGCTTATTTACGGGGACGATGAAAGGTAGCCTTTTCACAATGAAAATGCATTCTCTATTTTTAATTTAACAATATTGTATCGCATATATTCATAGACGAAGATGCATGCATGGTTCAGTACAAGCACAGATAAGAAATATCGTTCAATATAATGGAAATTGGAAGCAAACTGATAGGCTGCTCTCATGCACAAAAACACTGTTAATTCCAAGTAAACCCACTTCCTTCATCGCCTCCGTGATAGTATACCGGCGATAAAGCGAGCTCTCCATCTGGCATTAAAGGTATATACCGAAACAAATGGCTTGTAGATAAAATGGAAAATTCGATCTTTGAATGATTTCAGGTAACTTAACATGCACCATTCTTAAAAGGTGACTTTTGCCACATAAACATTATATCAACCTTTATCTCATGCCGACAATACAATTGGCAAATGAGTTGTGATTTTCCTTAAACATTACAGTGAAAGTAAGTAATGACGGAAAAGGGCGATATTCTAGGTATTAAAGGTTTTTATGCCTCTCCAGCAGTATAGACTACAAAACGTGTCTCCAATTGTAAGAACAGGACATATTATTACCGTTACCACATGCATAAGCAAAGTTTTTCATCTCTTGACAAAAAAAAAAAAACGGTTTTATCCTCTGGTCGTTCTACGACGTCAATTCAACCCATGTCCTTGTCATCAATTTTGGTGCCATTGAACCTTTTGTGAGTGGACGGACTGTGGCCTATGTTATCTTTGAAATCGTGTATAACTTAGCGCACATTCCCTCTGCTTCGCGGAAGGTACGTTGAGTGCACAGGCGCACGACGTCTTTTGAAATCACTTGTCTGTAATTTTAATGTTGAAACATGCATTTTATTAAAATCTGTGCAAACGGAAATCGTGCGGGCAGCTATTGAGACATACAGTGAACAGTGCCCCGTGCACGGCTGTGGCCGCTCAGCTCTACTGTTAACGTTACTAACTTTATAGAAACGGCGAATTTTAAAATCACTTGTCTACAATTTTAATGTTGAAACATGCATTTTATTGATAACTGTACGAACGGAAACATGCAAGCAGCTTTTGAGACATACAGTGAGCAGCGCCCAAAACACGGCTGTGGCCGCTCGGCTGTCTTGTACACATTACTCTATGTGTACAAGATAGCCGAGCGGCCACAGCCGTGTTCTGGGCGCTGCTCACAGTATGTCTCAAAAGCTGTCCGCATGATTTCTGTTTGCACAGTTGTTAATAAAATGCAAGTTTCACCATTCAATTACAGACAAGTGATTTTAAAATTCGTCGTGCGCCTATGGGTACGTGTAGACCAAAAGGTCGTCTGGCATTTACTCCATACACTATCACCAGTGCCTTGTTCCTTGCTTACGCAACAGACGAATAGAAATGATTGATAACTTGCCCACTATACGTATTGATATTATTCCAAAAGTAGTTCAAAAATTGAAACGCGGAATCGTCAAGGAAAACTTCTTTTTTGCACAAACTAACTAATTCTTCGCTTGTGCATATGATGAGTATCTTAATCCTTAAATTTTCTTTGTTCGGCGAAAAAAAATACATAATGACTGCGTTACCTCTCGTGATGATTCGGTCATTACGTCACTCGCATTTTCCTTCGCTGAACGAAGAAAAATACCACGGAATAACTCTAATTGTTTTCATAATGCAGCCTTATTGATTGGTGATAACACGTCTTCCAAAAACTTTGTCAATAACGAGATATGATTTTTAGGTAACTTCTTGAACACGCTTCAAAGCAAAAACAAATACCCATCTGTGAAAATAGTGATTTAACAAGTTACGGAAAACACAATGCAACACCATCTTAAAGCTGTAAAACTAGCAGTTGTATCCTTCGAAACACAGAACATAACACATGCTAAAAGCCATATCGAAAAAAGACTGACATGACAATTAACGAAAGTTTCGATAAATGAAGGGAAACGCAGTTCCATAAACTGTTGATTACATAAGGTTGTCATAATTATCGACAAGCGATATAACGCAAAGTTAGAAACCGACGACACAGAACAAACAACAGGGAAACAACAAAAGTCACACAAGGGAAATGTGTTGTGTAAACTACCGTTCGAAAGTAGCGTCAGTCCCGCGGTCCGAGAATGACTGTTTTCCTGCTGGACCTAGAGTTTTGCCATGCAGATGGTCCTTGTGATCTACCTACAATATATCAACTGGATTAATACGTTTGCCCTCTATTCTAACAAGGAGTTTGTTTCATGATAAATATTTGGTCCCTCCCCAACCCCCAACCCCGCCCTGCCAGCACAGCAATTTTACGGCTTATTTTCCTTTAATTAGCATGGAAAAACATAGATCGTAGGAAACATTCTATATGATCGGATCAGAGATCCTGAACTAGTAATACCAGTGCGACTTGTTTTAACATCATCTGCAATTGGCTCATTTCACTTGCCCTTCATCATTTTATCCCAACTTAAATCATTCTGGATGGAAAATGTAAGCTTATGTCAATCGGTCGGATGTCTTTCACAACGACCAGTACTATCAGCCAGAATATGACTGAAAGAGAAATCAAGATTGTTACAATCTTCCAGGCATTTGAAATTTTAAGTTGCTAACCTATAATCGGCAGGTATTGTAAATCGTAAAAATTCCAGACATATCCGAAAATGAAATTTGTCACTTTAATATTTCGCGACGATTTATTTTCACGTTTTCCCTTTTTTAGCTCCCATTTGCCATACATATATGGCAATTTGGAGGTTATATGGTTTAAAAAGTCTGTATGTAAGATGTCTGTCTGTCTGTCTGTCTGTCTGTCTGTCTGTCTGTATGTATGTATGTATGTATGTATGTATGTATGTATGTATGTATATGATGGATGGATGGATGTATGGATGTCTGTCCGTCCAAAGCAAAAACTCAAAAACCGCTGCACGTATTAAGCTGATTTTTGGTGCAGAGGTGCCATATATGGTCTAAATGTGCCATAATGAACTTTTAGTCTCATGGATATGCAAATGAGGTAGAAAAAAAGGCGAAAATGTTCAAAAATCAATAGCTCAAGAACTACTCATCTCATCGTTGTCATATTTGGTTTCTAGGTACCTTAGGCCCCACTCATTTAAACATATAGATTTGATATCAATATTTGATGCTTTCTATTTTTAATGAATTTTTTCTCTTTTTTTGCCATTTTTGTAAAAAATCTCTTTCTCTTAAACCAATGGTCCGATCGTTTTAAAATTTGGTGTACAGGTGCCTTGTGATAACCCAAAATAGAATTCTTCAAAATTATGGCAAAATTTGCTTATTTGTATTTTTGGGCAATTTTTGCCATTTTTGGTTTAAAAATCTTCTTTGAAATTGTGTATGCCATTACTTTCTAATTGGCTGTGCAGGTTCCTAGAAGTGACCTGAAGATGACTTGGTGAACTCAAGGCGAAATTTACAAATATTTGGTACTTTTTGCATGCTTTCAAATTTGGTACACAGGTGAAATGTAGTAGGTCATTCATTCAAAATCAAGCACTGCCTGTGTGAATGAGCAGATTATGATTGTGCTGTTCCAGGCTGAGGTGTTAATTATAGGAATGATGCAATGTTAGATGGTAATTGATGTTTTAACTGAATTTGACTTACATTGTATGTAACTCATGTACTGTAAAAACCCTATCAATTTGACCAGAAAAAAAATAATTATTATGATTTTAAATAATCGAATTAAATTAGGAAATCAACAAAGCCAAAATAATTTTAGTGTAGAATTATTGATAGTTCAACCTTTTTGACAGTTCATAGTGAAATGCTTACCCTCTTGGATGATTAAAACATATAAGGGCAACTTTCCTGAATCCCGACTTTGACATATTCTGTACCATCATGTATTGTTCTCTGTATGTTATCAAAAAGACATTACTCAAATAGTTTGTCATGATAGGTTGGTCAAATAGATAGAGTTAGAGAAAGTTCCTAAGTACCTTAGGCTGCACACTTTGGTCCCATAATCCCATATTTTGCCATGTTTCAGGCGTTCATTGTCATTGAATCGTGCATATGATGTCTGTGAATACACAGAGACTAAACTTGAGTCTAAAATAAACTGAAAAATGTTCTTTTTTTTGTCGGAGAACACAGATGTTTCAAAATGTGTTCCCTGTATGACCATCTGACCCTTCTTTGCATATGTCACAAAAGTGCCCATCATGATTATTTAAATTTATCATACAGTCAAAGCAATGCTGTGGGAATTCAAAAACTCCCGCCCAGTGTATGCAAATGACTGCGTCATCACTAATCCCCCTATTGTGTGCCCACGGTCCTGTAAGTTCCTATTTATTGATGTTTTTCTCTATTTTTCCATTTTTTTCTAAAACTTATAGTCATATTGCTTTAATATTTTGTTTAATGCTTCCTAAGGATGACCAATAGGATCCATGGAAATCATGGTGAAATTCACATATTTGTATTTTGGGGAATTTTTTGCAATTTTTAGTCAAAAACTCTTCTTTGAAACTGTCAATCCCAACACTTTCAAACTAGGTGCAAAAATCATTATGAGGTGGAGCATTTCATATTGCTGGGGTATAAGATTAATTTGCACTTGCAATGGAATTTCTGAATAATCATCCTGTATGATGGAATGTCATGTGTTCAGTAGTACTTAGTATTTCTGTAAAATGAGAGCACAGTGTCACACTATTTTTACTATACAGGTGAGTATAGTAGTAGATGATGTCTTTTCCTCGCACAAGAGGCACTATCAATTAAATATTATTTGCACCAATCTTAGAATTTGTATTCTCTGTATATCAAACAACGTGTAATCAAAATTGTGACTCAGACTGCTAGTGACTAGATAACATTCCTTTCAGCGATTGGATTATTTTCCTCGTGGCTAACATTTCTGCAATTGTGAGCTGCGTAGCATATAGTACGCCACTTTTTTACCCCACCATACAACGACCATCTACGTTGGAAAAACCTTGACGAACGCTGGTTGTAATCCCTAATAGGAAAGGCGTCCCTTATCAGTTACAAATTTCAGATCACACTTGAGAAAATGCGTATTTTGAAAACAATTTATATAAATGCACCATTTATAGATAACCTGACCAGCAATCGAATAGTCGACCACGACTGCACCATCGCTTAAATAGCTGAGATATTGTGATGTACGAGTTCCTCAGAGTCTGAGCTATTACGCACGATGTTGCACACTGGTAAATTTCAATATTTAAGAATAATTTGTACAGGAAAAGGTTAAATAAAAAATGCTTTGAGGTTTTGCCACCGAGTGATTTTGAATGAACAGCTTAGATTGCTTTTAAAGAGTGATGTTGGTGTTCAATATTGCATGTCTTCTTGCAAAGTAGTCTTTGCCATTTCCATTTTTAGCCTGCCATTACGTAAGTCACCCCTCTCCAATAGTTATATGCACCATTTTGTTGTGGTAACAAGAAACTTTAGATATATGACCTTAATGCTCATGCGAAATAAGACAGGACTTAACTTCATCGTCGATGATGGCTTAGCCAATGTTTCTGTTATTTAGAAATGTCATACATGACAATGTAATTAGAGTCAGATCACATTGGCATGTATTACACAAATATTGTTCTTATGTTTCTTGTTCTGTTTTCACAGTGACAAATGTTGGCATTAACCAACAATTTATTTGTCTCTATCCGTTAATTAAAGAAATGTACATGTGCTTACTATAGTATTAATGAAAATACAGATCTAAAAGGATTGAAGTCACTTTTAATCCATTGGCATAAAATGGACCAACAGTTTTCACGAAGAACCTTGAGTTTTTCAGTATTCTTGGTTCATCTGACCAGTAAACATTTCTCCTTTATTCCGAACAATGCCAGTACAGTAAGCCCGTCGACTACTACATTTTATGAATATCGTAATCCAGTTAACAAAAATAACCCTCGAAAACTACACATAAATGTTTGCAGAAGAATAAAAATTAAATTCAAACTGAGTAAGCAAAGACAACCCCTATCGGACCCAAATGTATAGATATCGATACAAACTTTCCATGCTAATTTCGTGTTATTCGATACTTTCCCTATCTGTCAATCATAAAAGGTGACGCACAATGATACATAGTGACATGTGGAAGATTACCAGGGTCCGACACGCACAGTGTCATGAATCTATTACTGTTTGTGTTAGCTTACCCGGTACATGAACATAAAATCTGTGTGTGGAAGATACTGCCCGAAGGAACCTGCTTTTGAAAGAGGATGAAATGTTTAATTTTTGAAATATTGATGATGCCCGAGCCGAAGGCGAGGGTAGCATACGGTCATCACTCTCGGTCGTACGGCGTACGGGCCCGAGCTTCCGCCGTAGAAGCTCGATCCGCAAAAACCATATCAGGGCCGAACAGTATAGATTATTTTTACACAAATGTGAGGGCCGGTATTTTTCCCTATCGCGATATACAGCAACGTGGCTCGAGGTTTATGATAGCCTCTAAGTATTGACATAGTAATCATTTATGATACGGTGAAATAATATGGCTCTGTTGTTCAGTTCTAGACTATGCCCTCGTTCTATTCGAGGTTGATCAAGAAATGCAGTAAAATGATCTACGCAAAGGTCAGCGAAAGGATACATTTGCACTGAAAATATCCCCCAAAAAAGCTTCATTTGCATGGCTGGAACAATATTTCAAAATGTGTTAGTGAGTATAACTTAATGCTGATACTTTTCATTGTACAATCTCTCCTTGCAACTATACAGAAGGAGGCAGAAGATACCCGTGGATGTTGATACACAAGATATCCATAACGTACGGTTAAAATGCGAAATACCAGATCGGCGCAGTTTTTCAAAATGAGCGCTACAGTGCGCTGCACTTTCCGTTCTTTCATGCACATCGTGCTTGCTGACGAATGGCCTACTTACATTACAAATTCATTAAATATGCAAACGAGCAAATTATGATATTCAACACTCATCAAACTTTAAGTATAACGTAATCCAGGTACAACATTGTATCTCAGACTTTGGATCAAATTCAATAGGTTCACTTTTAATATATGGCCTAATTATAGACTGAGAGTCAACATGCCAATGAGAAAATAATGAACATATAATATTCACCAATATGTGAGCATATAGCATAAGAAATGCAGCTTAGGAAATCTCATATTATGCCATGCTAATCAAACTTACCTCATAGGTCGACCTAAGTATGATCAATGAATCACGGTCCGGAGGGACCGTTAATGAATGTAGCCTTATTACAGAAATTCATTAAATATGCAAAAGCGCGATGATCAGCAAGTCACACTTATCAAACTTTCTGCTGACCAACACTGAGGGCTGATATTCAGTGCATTTGATTTTGGTGTATGGCCTATTGTATAAAATGAATTGACGTGCATTTATGTGCCACGTGTGTTGTCCTCGTATCAAGTTAGAGACAAATAAGTCCAATCATGTGGGAGAAACAGCTACGGGCGGAGGCATGCACGCACACAGACGCACGCACAGACGCACGCATGGACGTACAGAGCCCAATCGATGAGTCCCATTCCAGATTGCTTCCCGCGGGACTAATTAAGATAGTATGTGCCTCGAAAGTGAAAGACTTAAACTTTTGCTCAAACTTTCCTGAATTAAACTTTCAACCATTCTCTTACCAAATCAACAATAAATTTTGGGGATCACCGTGTAAAGTTTGGAACATTTAGCGATATTTGAAATCCAAAATGGCCCGCCATTCCTTTGTTAATATGATAGGGGAAAACAAAATTTTGGATTTCTGAGAAAAACTAAGTCGGTGAAAATTTTTCTTTCTCCACGATCTTTAAAATGAGCCCCCACAAGTGGTAGCTCAGAAAAGTATTGTAGAAATTTGATAGCCGACCATCTGTCTACTTTAAGAAAAGGGGTCACTGTGCAAAATGTACCCAAAATTTACCGGCACTTGAAATTCAAAATGGCTTCCATCACTATATTAACTCTATGGCGAACAATACATGTTTGATTTTCACAAAAAGAAGCTGGTGAAAAATGTGTTTACTCCATGACCTTCAAAATGAGCCCGAAAAAGTAACAACAATAAATTCTACCTACAAACTGATTCACTTGAATGTCACTTAGGCTTGCCAAGGCGTCATATAAATGGTGCTTTTCAATCAACATCCATGTTTTGGCAACGACAAGTTACCAAACGAAAAGTTACCGACATGTAATCGAAGTTCTCGTGAAAACGACGCTTGTCTCTTTCACCATAGCGTGAGTTAATAAAGAACCTTCTGAGTTTTGTCCAAGGCGCTACATCACATGACCGATCACGAGGTGAAATACACTTAGCTCAGGTACTGCAACGCTTTACTAGAGATATTGATCTACATCGCATCGATGATTGTGGACTAAAAAACCCGCAAAAACTTTATTTGAAGGCCTGGGTACAATATTAGGAAACTCATAACAGGGCAGTTTCTCAAATGATCGATGGTGAAAACATGCGTAGGATCGTAAACTGCTATGAGACGGAAAAACATGGTGCTCATGTTCAAGTAAACCATGTCAGACAAATCTGAGTGATATTTAAGCATAGTTTTCGTTGTTCTATTATTCTATTGTATATACTCCTCTGTCGGTTTGTCCTTAAAAACAATGAAAGAAAGGCAGTGATGGGAAGGAATCTGTCTATACACTTGCAACTCACTTCAGTTTGTATGTTTGCTGGGAATGGCTGGGAAAAATATGATGGTGGAAAAATATCAGATACACTGTCTCATATTTTGAATAAAATGTCTTTTTTTCTATTTCCAGATGTTTTTCCAATTATTTTCACCATACAGGAGATAATATGTCCGACGTATAGCAAACTGCAATTATTATAATCCTGTTCAGGACCGGACCAGGTCCTCAGACAAGGGTCCTGTGTACTCGTATACGCTTTCGAGGCTGAATTAGCAATTTCTTTTGAACATTATATCACCTCATAACGTTCACTTGTCTGAAAACGTCATGCATGACTGGTACTTCCAATTTAAGCACTTTGTGAGAATTGATAATAGGTTCTGATTTCGCCACGAGTAACGTCTTTGGGCTAGATGTATGTTTTGTAGACCATGTCAAGTGCCGTGCCACGGAACCAACCTAAGGATAGATTGTACCATTATTTCGCAGAGCGTAGTTAATATATATATATATATATATATATATATATATATATATATATATATATTATATATATATATATATATATATATATATATATATATACACGCACATACATACATACATACATACATACATACATACATACATACATACATACATACATACATATACATACATACATACATACATACATGACATACATGACATACATAAACTTGAGTTGTACAGATAACTCGCAGTGTTGTTCGTAGCGTGGTTGGTAATAGAATGATGAATAAATTTGCACAAGTCTACTGATCTGGTTGTATATTTTCTGTTTATTCTATTGGTAATTTTGACACAACGTTTCGTCCTAAAAGTAGGACTCCATCAGGTTGAAGATATCTGCAGAAGGAGAATACAGACAAAAAACAGAACAACGTAAGTCCAGTGTTGATCTCCATTGCATGCTGAACGTATTTTATAGGCTGAGTAAATTAAAAAGTTACAAAAGATATAGGGTATGACAATCCTTACCGTTTATCTGTGGCGTAGATGGAAAGTGGCAATTGAAATTCGCCGCTAATTGTTATTTATAGTGCCTGTATGAGAGCGCTGTGAGCCATTGTCTATATTGTCTGTTTTCAGCGCCCTCATACAGCCTATAAAATAAGTTCAGCCTTAAATGAAGATCAACACTACACTTACGTTGTTCTTGTTTTTTTTTGTCTGTATTCTCAAATGTAGACATCTTCAACTTAGAAGTCCTACTTTAAGAAACCAAAACAGAGTTTCGATTTAGATTTAATAAGCATCTGTCCACCATACGTCGTAAATCAAATACGCCAGTAGCAATCCGTTTTAATTCAGATCAACATACAATCCAAGACGTGTCAATAGTTGGTGTATAAAATCAATAAAACGAATGACCCACTTCGCAAAAAGCTGGAATCCTTGTAGGTTACAAAATTAAACACATTAACACCTGAAGGCCTAAATATTCACAGCTAACTGTTCCCACTTGGCTATATTCAAATTCCGACACTTGCAGCACAATCACAGCCACATTATAAATACACATACACGCATTCTCTCAAATGACATTCAACATATAAGCCATTGAAACAGGTAGGAGCTCCTGTATTTTCATAACTTACTAATTTACTCTGACATGTAACTTTTCGTACGAAATATACAACTGTAACTCACTCTGTGTTGAAACTTTTTTGTTCTGTAGCACCTGAGGAAGTTCTACTTTTAGGACGAAATGATTTGCAGATACAATAAACTATTAGAACCAGCAGATTGGTATATGTGTAATACGGAATATATAATATGCAATATATATATATATATATATATATATATATATATATATATATATATATATATATATATATATATATATATTGCATATTATATATTCCGTATTACACATATATGTGTGTGTGTGTGGAGAGAGAGAGAGAGAGAGAGAGAGAGAGAGAGAGAGAGAGAGAGAGAGAGAGAGAGTTGCTCGACAAAAGTGGCTCGGTGTCGGGTGAGACACCGAATACTTAACACTTGTAAGGATTTATCATATACTTTATTGATCTTAACAACATTGTGCATGTTTGTGTTGAAAGAGTACATAAGATCCAGTTGACGCCGAATTCGTACTTTGATACACCTTTAAAATTATATGATTGACGTTAAGAATCTCACAGTCTATTCATGGGTTTATTCAGAACAACCTGATCTGCCTCGATTTAGACGACGTTTTGTTCGACCCAGTCAGTGATTAACTTCTTCAGGGCATGGCATGGCATGGTATATGGAAATTTAAGTATTAGTTTAAGACATGTTATCTTGCAATATTCAACAATATAGTGTATATACCTAATATTGCCATGCTAAATGGGATGGAACAACAATATATGTTGGGTGACACATTATGTTAAATACACATTGTACTCCTGGACCGTATATAAAATGTGCACTGCTTACTTCTGTATAAACTCAAAATACTACTGATCATAATGCCAAGATGTAGGTGTATGAATTACGAATGTAAAACAGAAAAAACGTTTTCACAGAGTATTGTTTTACTCTGGATATAAGGCGCCATATGCAATAGATAGATAGATAGATAGATAGATAGATAGATAGATAGATAGATAGATAGATAGATAGATAGATTCCTACTGGACCATTGGCATTTGTGGTAACTAATACGTTGACATTTTTCAAGGTTGACACTCACTTTATTCTAGCAATACATAACTTTAGATCATGCAGTTAACTAATCCTTTAAAAACTGACTGCACGTATGTAGATGTGTTGACTATAATGGCTTGATTGCATTGTGCTATGGTGTCTTTTACGTTTGTTTGCTCGCCATTTAACCGTTACGTGTAAGCAAGGTGAACGTTGAAGTTTAGTGGAAGCTTACCAGAAACAGTAACATTGTCAGAACTTGGATGCATTATTAATTCTCTGGAGACAAGACGTCATGAATATGTAGAGCACCAATTAAGTATATCATAATTCTGAGATTCTTATTGCGAGTCAAAATTTTGTTTACCACCGACATTAAAAGCGAGAGTGGCGTTTACTATCTATGTTTCACACAAGAAGGTGTTGTGGTTATGCACCTCACAGCTAAAATTGCATTGTGAGCCGTTTTCAATCTTTATTTTGAAGATCTTAAAGAACTTAAAAGCATATACTGTTTGATATTTATGGTTGTTGATCTGCAGCACATAGTTTTTGAGGCTACAAAAAAACTGTCAACTTATATGGTGCGACTCTAATGCATGATAGAAGATTCTGTTTCCGAAATAAGAAATTTGCCTGTCAGACTATCGAGAACCTAAACGCACCATCAGACAGTCGACAACTACATTTGCCACAGCTGGCCTATGGATAGCCTGGTCGAAATGTCGGGAAGGAACCAGGCCAAACAAAAAGATGCATTTTAGTATAAGAGGAGTATGGGGAAGGTGAGGAAAACACAGAGACGAAGAACACACTTAAACTGGTCTGAGACCTATAATATTGATACATAAATGAATTTGAATAATACATCAAAGATAAAGAAATACGAGTAAAAGTGACAATGCTCTCTATTAGATTCTGAATGTCGGGTTTGCCCGCGACAGTCTGTTCAACAAATTACCAGTCACTGTACTGCACAAAGCACCTGCGTCGACTTGACAGCGTAAGTACTAAAGCACTGAGTGACAACTCTCCCC
Organism: Ptychodera flava; assembly: GCF_041260155.1. Lineage (NCBI taxonomy): Eukaryota > Metazoa > Hemichordata > Enteropneusta > Ptychoderidae > Ptychodera > Ptychodera flava. The sequence goes on along the minus strand of NC_091933.1, from coordinate 7,734,951 downwards.
CCTCACTTGGAAAGGCGCTTTGAAACTCTTTAGTCTAGTCCCTAGACTGGAGAAGCGGATCGTAAACTCAGCTCTTGCTCAGGTGATTCTGAACACACGAACTTGGCACGTCGGTAATTGTAGCTCAGCACTGTAAACGGAGCAACAACAGCAGCGATAGCAGAGGCCGAAAGCCATGTCTGTCATAGCCTTATTTCAAGTGCATTGTTGTAAACAAGTCAGGGCTCGAAATTAGCGGTAGTCCCGCGTCTACAGACTACCAACTTTTCCCTGGGGCTACCAAAGTGCATGAAATGGTAGCCCACACGGACTACCGAAGCCTGGGACATGAAATTACTTAGTTGGCGACATGGTATTGATCGCTCTGAGATGACCTACGCTCGGTCCGACAGTCAACACAGCTTGACACAGAAAGGCCAGACTATGACTATGTTATGCAAATTCTAATGCGACAGTGCAGTCAAATTTGTTGTGACAAACTTTCAATAAAATATCATTATCTGAACTTACATGTACTTGGATGACAGCTCGGGAAATTATGGCCAGTGAAAATTCATTTTCATAGTTATTTAATCACAATGTATCAATCACAATTATTATACACAAAATTATTCAAACTGGAAAGAAAAAACTGCTGGGCCATCCACAAATTACGCTTTCCGAAGTGTACCAGATCATCCCATGATAGTGTACTATGGTGGAGAAATATAGCCAATTGCCACGAAAGTATTAGGAACATGACTGTATCAAGTTGTCATCCTGAATTTCTTAGCCATGTTATGTTTACACGTGCTGAGTGAAAAGTTGTCAAGGCGAACATAAAAAGTTGTATATAAGTTCTATGTATGTGTGAATAGGTCGTCAAACTTTGAGGCGTCACCGTTGTCCACTACACATGCTACCGTTCTCCTAAGGCATTGATGTCAAACGGCTAGAAAATTCACTTCCTGGATAGAATCATGCAAAATAAATCTCTCATCGTCTAGATTATAAATAAAAATATCATATCCTTTACAAAAAAAACCTCTTCATTCATGCATGGGCTACCAGACCTTGTCACTGGGCTACCAACTTCAGAAATTGGTAGCCGAATGGGACTACCAGGGAAAAAAGTTAATTTCGAGCCCTGCAAGTCCATAGATGTACATTTCAGTGATGTTGCATTTGCAAACGTAACATTAATGCTGGTTGGTGCCAGGCTGACAAGCATAGGTGCTGATCTGAAAGTATCGAGTTCAGAGTTAATTACCCGACTCTGATGCGGCAACATTTGGTGCAAAGCATTGAATGTAATATTCAAGTGTGATGCCGAGTATCTAAATAACAAGTTTGAGTCGTACATCACCTCTAACAAGTTAATGTAGGCCGTGGGCTAGAGGGGGTCTACGTGCACCCCCCCCCCACAGGATAACAAACCTGTATTTTTCAGAAGCCTTAGGATCCCTTGAATACGAAATGGAATTTTAACAGAAAAAATATAGGGATGGAATAGCTGTTATGGTCATGTTTTGAAGGGTACCGCAAAATCACGATTTTTCAACCCAATTGCATTTTTGTCAAATCTGTCTTCTTGTAAGTCATCTGCTGAGCTTATTGTTTAAGATAACCTCACTTTTTGGTGTTATTGGGAAGGGCAATTTATTCATCTTTAAGATGACATATTGCAACATGCAATATATTCTACAGTTTTTGTGAAATATGACTGAAACTTACCCCATACCCCAAAGTTTAACATTGCAAATTACAGTAAATCTCAAATTCTACCAATTTTTTAGCTAGGCATAATAAAAAATGCAATGCTTTGTATGAAATTGGTTTTATTTGGTACAGGGATATGTCAGAAATATGAAATAGACTTTTAACAGAAAAAATATTGGGTCTCTACAGCTGTAACAGTCATATTTTGAAGGGTACCGCAATATCACAGTGTTGCAGATTTGCATGCATTTTCGTTAAAGCTGTCTTCCTATCAGTCATCTGCTGAGCTTGTTTTTGAATATAATCTAACTTGTCAGGTACCATTAAAAGATAATTTACTAGTCTTTATAATGACATATTGTTACATGCACTATCTTGTATAGTATCCATGAAATATGACCAAAACTTACCCCATAACCCAAAAGTTTACATTGACAATTGCAGTCATAGCTAAAATCAAATTCTACCAATTGTTTAGCTAGACACAAAAAACCTGCCCATTTTTGCTATTAAATCTATTTTATTTGGTACAGGGATATGTCAGAAATATGAGATAGACTTTTAACAAAAAAATATGGAATTCTGTAGTTGTAACAGTCATATTTTGAAAGGTACGGCAAAATCTCCGTATTCCTGACTTGCATGCATTTTTGTTGAATCTCTCTTCCTATAAGTCATCTGCTGAGGTTTTTATTGAATATAATGTAAATTGTTAGGTACCATTGAAAAGATAATTTATTAGTCTTTATAATGACATATTATAACATGCAATATCTTGTATAGTTTGTATGAAATATGACCAAAACTTACCCCATACCCAAAGTTTACATTGACAATTGCAGTCATAGCTAAAATAAAATTCTACCATTTTTTTACACAGGCAAAAAAAATTGGTCAGTGTTTTGTATGAAATCTGTTTTATTTGGTACGGGAACATGTTAAGAATATGAAATACACTTTTAACAGAAAAAATATTGGGATTCTATAGATGTAACAGTCATATTTTTAAGGGTACAGCAAAATCTCAGTATTACTGACCCGCATTCGTTTTTGTTAAATCTGTGTTCCTATAAGTCGTCTGCTGAGCTTGTTATTGATTATAACTTGGCTTGATTGGTATCATTAGAAGGTTAATTAAGTAGTGTTTAAAGTGACATATTGTAATATGCAATATCTTGTATAGTTTTCATGAAATATGACAAAAACTTTCCCCATACCCCAAAGTGTATATCCAAAGATACTGTCATATATAACGTCAAATTCTACTGAGTTTTTACCTACATACAATACAAACAGCAATATTTTGTATTAAATGTGTTTTACTTGGTACTGAAACATGTTAGAAATATAAAATAATATTTTAACAGAAACAATATTGGGATGTTATATCTGTAACAGTCATTTTTTGAAGTATACTATAAAATCACAATATTGTTGACTCGCACGAGTTTTTTGTTAAACCTGTCTTCTTGTAAGTTGTCTGCTATGCTTGTTTTTGAATACAACATGGTATGTTAGGTATAATTAAAAAGGTAATTTACTCGCCATTATAATGAAATATAGTAACATGCAATATCTTGTGTAATTTTCATGACATATGACCAAAACTTACCCCATACCCCATGGTTTATATAGAAAGTACTGTCATAGCTAACGTGATCAAATTCCGCAAATTTTTAGCTAGACATGATAAAAAGGGCGCTGTTTTGGTATTAAATCTGTTGTATTTGGTACTGGGTTATGTAACAAATGTGAAATAGACTTTTAACAAAAAAAAATATTTGGATTGTATAGTTGTAACAGCCATATTTTGAAGGGTAACGCAAAATTGCAGTACCGCAGACTGGCACCTTTTTTGTTAAATTATTCTTCTTGTAAGTCATCTGTCGAGCTTATTTTGTAACATAACCTGGCTTGTGGGGTGTCATTAGTAGGGCAATTTATTGGTCTTCAAGATGACATATTGTAATATGCAATGGCCTTCATAGTTTTCCTGAAATATGGTCAAACTTTACTCCATACCCCAAAAGTTCAAATTGCAAATTATCTTAAATTCTACCATATTTTGCTACAGATAATACAAAGGCAATTCTTGTATGAAATCTGATTTGTTTGTTACAAAAGTATGTCACAAGTATGAAATAAACTTTTACGGGAAGATGATACTATGACAGAACCCCATGGCCTGTGAGTGCAAGCGCACCGTACTAGCAGTATTTGCACGAGTGCTGCGGTGTATTCGGCGGCAGTCCTTTCACGAGCGAAGCGAGTGAAAGGACAGCCGAATTCACCGCAGCACGACTAATTTCAGTGTTCACCGGGCCACCGCAAGCACAGAATAAACTGCATGCAAAAGTGACTTTTTATTGTAAACAGGGAATGTCCGGTGGCATCGAACCAAAGTGAAACGAAATCTTGTAGACGACATTTTTTGTGTTTACAAACATAATTAGTTCCGGGTCAAGATTGGTAATACTCATTAACATAAAGGTATGGCATAATGTTTTCGTATTGCACTGCAGTGCAAATACCGGTAGTACGCGCGCGCTTCGATGCAAGTAAACTGTGGTACATATGTAATAATATTTAGTAGCCATTTAGATAATTTTTGGAGGGGGAAACCCGTATATAGGAAATGTATGTGTTTCGGCAAATTTGCTATGATATCCTCGGTACCCTTCCAAATATGATCCAAAAGGCTACAAAACCATATTATATTCCTGTTTAAAGTTAATTTCATATTTGTGACATACTTTTTTAACAAAATCACAGATTTCATAGGTTGCATACAGGCATTGCCCTTTGTATACAAAGTTAATAAATTGTAAAAAAATGGTAGAGTTTCAGATTCGCTGTAATTTGCTTTGTAATTTTCAACGTAAACTTTGGGGTATGGGGTAAGTTTTGGTCATATTTCATGAATACTATACAAGATATTGCATGTTACAATATGTTATCTTAAAGAAAAATAAATTACCTTTCCAATGGTACCTAACAAGTTAGATTATATTCAAAAACAAGCTCAGCAGATGACTTAAAAGAAGACAGGTTTAACAAAAATGCATGCAAATCTGCAACACTGTGATATTGCGGTACCCTTCAAAATATGACTGTTACAGCTGTAGAGTCCCAATATTTTTTCTGTTAAAAGTCTATTTCATATTTCTGACATGTCGTTGTACTAAATAAAACAGATTTAATAGCAAAAATGGGCAGATTTTTTGTGTCTAGCTAAACAATTGGTAGAATTTGATTTTAGCTATGACTGCAATTGTCAATGTAAACTTTGGGGTATGGGGTAAGTTTTGGTCATATTTCATGAATACTATACAAGATATTGCATGTTACAATATGTCATTTTAAAGACTAGTAAATTATCTTTCCAATGATACCTAACAAGTTAGATTATATTCAAAAACAAGCTCAGCAGATGACTTATAAGAAGACAGGTTTAACAAAAATGCATGCAAATCTGCAACACTTTGATATTGCGGTACCCTTCAAAATATGACTGTTACAGCTGTAGAGTCCCAATATTTTTTCTGTTAAAAGTCTATTTCATATTTCTGACATGTCCCTGTACCAAATAAAACAGATTTAATAGCAAAAATGGCCAGATTTTTTGTGTCTAGCTAAACAATTGGTAGAATTTGATTTTAGCTATGACTGCAATTTTCAATGTAAACTTTGGGGTATGGGGTAAGTTTTGGTCATATTTCATGAATACTGTACAAGATATTGCATGTTACAATATGTCATTTTAAAGACTAGTAAATTACCTTTCCAATGGTACCTAACAAGTTAGATTATATTCAAAAACAAGCTCAGCAGATGACTTATAGGAAGACAGGTTTAACAAAAATGCATGCAAATCTGCAACACTGTGATATTGCGGTACCCTCCAAAATATGACTGTTACAGCTGTAGAGACCCAATATTTTTTCTGTTAAAAGTCTATTTCATATTTCTGACATGTCCCTGTACCAAATAAAATAGATTTCATACAATACATTGCATTTTTATTATGCCTAGCTAAAAAATTGTAGAATTTGAGATTTACTGTAATTTGCAATGTTAAACTTTGTGGTATGGGGTAAGTTTCGGGTATATTTCACAAAAACTGTAGAATATATTGCATGTTGCAATATGCATCTTAAAGATGAATAAATTGCCCTTCCCAATGACACCAAACAAGTGAGGTTATGTTAAAAAATAAGCTCAGCAGATGACTTACAAGAAGACAGATTTGACAAAAATGCAATTGGGTTGAAAAATCGTGATTTTGCGGTAACCTTCAAAACATGACCATAACAGCTATTCCATCCCTCTATTTTTTCTGTTAAAATTCCATTTCGTATTCTAGGGATCCCAAGGCTTCTGAAAAATACAGGTTTGTTATCCTGTGGGGGTGCACGTAGACCCCCTCTAGCCCACGGACTAATGCATTTGAACAGAAAAGTATCTCAAATCTGAGGAAAATCAACAAAACTGACGGCATGTCTTCAGGAACACCATTATTGCTGTACATGGTCAGCTCCAAAAACTACCAACAGAAGAACAGTATGATACTATACAACTTAAGAAAGCCGTGAAACCGTCCATCACTGGAGGAATTTAGTCAACAAGAATGTTTAAGCTGTTAGTGTCATCAAAAATATCGGAAACTTGTCCAAATCAAAACTTAATTATCTGGTCAATATTATGGCACTCAACAACATATTTTCTCCTTTAAAAACTTCATGAAAGGATTGGATTCACAGGCATTTTCTCAGGGCCATACTTGCCAACACTAAATAGGATTCTGGCATTATCATCGGACATCTAGTCACTTAGACTGAAAAAATCCATCGTGTATGTTGGTCTCCGCCAACTCCAACCACCAGCTCGTGTTGGAGTTTGCAGAGATACTACACGACTTTCAGCTTACTAGTCAACTTAATCTGTGAGTAGTCATACGAAAGAAGACACCATTTGACGCAATACTTGTGAACACACAACACTGCATTGTGATAAAGTGTTTTATTGCGAAATTAAATGCAACCCACAGAAAAATGGAAGTACATGCAATAATCTCGAAACCTCTCTAAAAAATTACAAAACTATGCTATGAATCAAAGTAAGGTAAAACATGACTACCACTGCAAAATCTGGAGAGGACCCCTTCAGTCAAGCAAGCGGAGTGAAAGGGGCGGATGATGACCTAGAGACAAGGTCAGAGCCAAGTTCAGGCAACTGCCCAAGGTTGTAATCCACCATGTGAGGCCGAAAGCAGAGTGTGGAAACTTGCAGAATTTCCGAGGAATGGGATCAGGGTGGAATCCAAGGCCCACGAGAGGCAAGAGTGACTGGAGTGACCCCAAGAAAGAAGGAATGTATGGCGACGGGTAGGGTGACAGGATAGTTACATTTTCCTTTGCAAGGGATGATACCAGAAGGATGCAGAGGGGAGGGTGTGGTTCCAGGAGACCGGGATTGTGGAAGGGGAGACAAAACATGATGAGAATGAGAATCCAGGGGGGAGGGTGCGCATGTGAACTGTGTGAGCCCAGTCTACACAAGGCAAACAATGAGAGTTGAAAGAAATGAAACGTGAAAGAACAAAGACTGGCTGAGGCTTTGTGCAGTGTGTAGTGAGGGAGCTGATAGACTGAGATAAATTTGAATTGAAGAAGTTGACAACTGATAGTGTCAAGAAGCGGAAAGGGAGCAGTGTGGCAAGTTCACAAAACACATCTGTGTCAAAACACAGATTACACTTAAAGTAACAATTTAAAGCCAAGAACGAATAGACAAAGACAAAAACAACAACGTCTCAAATAATCCTAATAGTTGCCCGCTGTTGATCTCAGAAACACAATTTTCGACAGGTTTCTTGAATGACACACATGACATAGGCGTGTTATCATAAAAGCCTCTACATTATTTCTCCAAATGCAATCTGAACCAATCATGACTTCGAAACCATGCGTAAGTCATCACTTTAAGTTTAACTATCTACTTACTCATTCGTTCCGTTAATGGAGTCATGGTGTAAGTATTTTTTATGAAGAAACATGGGAAATCCATCGTTTCTCGTTTCTTCACTAGACATATTTGAAGCCTTGTTTCGTTTGACGCGACCGGCCCCGGGGTTCATGGTGGTAATAATAAGTCCTATAGGCGGCCTGTCGGGACTTGTACTCGTGGATGTAAGAAAGATCGGAGGCAGCTAATACTATTACAATACGATGATACTTAATTGATGGCAAAACTAGACACTTCTAATCATGAATATAGCAGACAGACAGACAAACAGACAGATATAGTACATGGTTACAGACAAAGCGTCATATCACATCTACATATCTGAGATGTACGACAGAAAACATTTAACCAATGAGCAATTATGGAAATTTGATAAAATGCTAATACTACATACATAACTCGACAACAAAGAACAGTCAAAGTCGGATACAGTGACCTGAGCACATGCAAAAATTTTCCAAGACTGGCAAACATGCAATTGTGATTAATGTAGATGAGATCATAGCGGTCATGGACTTTCACTCACTACCATACTATCGAAATCTTCATCTGCGATAACGTGTCTGAAATTATTTTCCCGTAACCTAAGCCTTCACATTCTGTCCGAAAGGGACACAGTCGCTCTTGTTTGACCTTTTTCTGATATCAAAACACACATTAAATACTTGCATAAAGTCACCAATGAACAAAATGACAACGATATGTAAGTGCAAACGTGTCAAAAATTACCATTTTCCTGAATAAAAACAAGTGAATTCGTTTGTCACCTCTGGACCAAAAAAAAAAAAATCACCTATTCCGTAACTGAAGAACTAAGAAAAGTGCGGTATTGAAAAGATCCATAAGAAGAAGGCCGACGATTGATCATGCGCAAAGAATCACTGTCAACGATACAAATCAAACATTCGCAAAGTATCACTGTCAACAACACCTAGTAAACAATATTAAGACCACTAGTGTAGATACTTGAAACACTTCTAAATAGACATTATCATTCACCACTCTGTCCTCATATAGACCTTGTTTTGGTTCAATTTTGGAACCTGCTAAAGACATAGGATTTAGCGTCTCATTTTCTGAAAGAGAATAAATAGCCTGACCATTTAAATTGAGTAACATTGGCAGCAAAATACCGTTGAATCTTCTATAGTCCATTGCTGGCTACGCAATCGTTTGATTGATGACGATTGATAGGGCCGGCTTAAGCTAAGTGGCGAACTGGCGCACTTGATAACCTCTCGGTCCAGTTATTCCTATATAATCGTCCTGACCATGTTAATTACTCTAGCCCACGGGTAGGGTACAGCAACCGTTTTCTGGTACACATGATGTGTACTCTAATCCGTGTAGTGTATAACGGGCCAACGAATCAGTAAACGTGTCTCTCTAAAGAATATCGATAACGTCTTCATTGTCTGAGTATCGCGATCTCACCGAAACCCGGTCGCTGCCTCGTCTGCATAAAGGTATTTTCCTCATCTCGATCGACTCTATCGTTAAGGTCGAACTATCAAAATGCGGAGCGTCAAGCAAAGGGCTGTATTTGAATCTTCTATTTAAACCCAGACTAAACATGCACTGTGATTTGCCAATACACTTACACAAAAGATGGCTAAAAACCACAACATCATGATTCATCATGTCTTTGTTCAGTGTTGAAAGATAAATCATAGAAATTTTGAATGCTTGAACAGTTATCGTTATCATTCTTATGATATAAGAATTTGAGACTAATAAATACTACAGATATATCCAGTGATTTGAAGTAAAAGGTACCTAAGCGGCTGTATTTTCAACCAAAAAAATCTACTCGTGGTTCTGTGGGTGAATTTGCACTTCTCAGGTCTATACATACGACAAGGACAAATGTCATTTGCACAATTTCGTACATGAAGTGCCTGTAAGCGTTTTTATCCACTTGGATATTGATATATTTGTTTGGAACCAAAAGCAAAGTTTTTGTTGCCGACACTATTTTGATCAGCTCGTCGTATGATCATCTTGCACCAAAATAATTAGAAATGATTGTGAAGGAATAGCCTGAATTGGACGAATCGATTCAGTCTTAAACGCCGGGTACCGCAGCCTTTTACGCAAGTACCGAGACTAACTGAGCCGCGCGTCGCACTACTCAACGGAAAGAATAAAGTTGCTGTTTTTTGCAGAAGACCACATATCCGAGCGATTGCACTGTGGTCATCGATTCTACGAAACGTCACGATATTATTTATTGGTAAAATGGTGCATGTCACTCGCCGTTTGATTCTCTTTTACTTTCCTGCAGCAGGCATTATAGTATAGACCAGCCGTGCGCAAGCGCACCAAGAACGCTAAGAAAATGAAAACTCCTTGTAAGGTATTCGCAACTATAAAGATATAATCTAAGACATCACCATGCAGAAATCCATCGAGAAACCCAATAATCCAAGTCAGTCCCATGACAGTTGACATCTTTATAGAGAAGATCACATGCTCAGTTGTGTATGATTTCTGACGGTGATGTTTCATTTTCCTTTCGGATGTGAACATCGACCAAATGGTGTACAGAAAGCAGATAGTGTTGTAGAGCAGAATCAGACCAACGGGGACCAGAAAAGTAACGACTAAGGAAGTAAGCCGACCAATCCAACATATAGGACCTTCACTGTAACCGATCTGAAAATTATTTGGTGCAAAATAATCCATTATGACACAGATTGCAACGAACACAAACGGTAAAAGCCAGGCATAGAGACAGTAATAGACAAACACTTTCCCATCTCCAGAGATATGTCCCGTCAACTGAGTACGCATGTAAATGATGTCAGTTGCCATGACACTCATCCAACAGAACGTAGAAAGCCAAAAATAGTGAGAGAAAATAGCAGCTATCTTACACAACCATGGAAATTGAACTACGTCCATCACTGTAATGAATAGCAATTGGGCGGTGACAAGAGCTATTGCCAAATTCAAGATAATCTTACCAGGGCGGTTTCTCATTTGTTTAAATGCACATATCGTGATGATTGAGACGACCAAACAGACGATGGATAAAATACAGCCAATAAGAGTTAAAAGCTGTTTTAGCCTTGTCTTTGATCTTGTGTTCCAAAAAGAAGCTACCTTTTGATTGATATGACATATATAAGCGTAGGACTGATCATCGGATAGGACAAACTGATCCTCAGGATAAATAGATGAATCAACAACAAGAACACCTTCTGTTATTACAAAGTCTTCCGCTGTAAGTTTCAAAATTACCCCATTTGCACATGTAAAAGGCGCATCCTCATTTTCATCGCTTTTAGAAACACACATCACTATTTCAATATCAATCTTTGGCAAGTTGGAACTTTCTCGATCATAATAGCATGATTTTGACATAAATTGTGCGAAAGTGTACAATGGGTTCAGGGTAATATTAGCTACCTCATCCTCGTTCAAGGTTCCGTTATTGTATTCAAAAATGCTGCCTTCGAGTGTGACTCGATCCGTCATGTTACTACAATTACCATTCGGCAGTTCAAATGTTACAGATTGAATCTCAGCACCAATCATTGACACTTCTGATTCTGAGTCAGCCCATGTTCTCATACACGCTAATGGCAAAATTTCTTTCGTAAAGACGATGGAGGTGGATTCCACGTCGACTTTAAGTGTAATCGTTGCATCGTGTGCATTAAAAGAATGTAATTCTGATTCAGAAATACTGATCATATTGTTTAGTGGTAATGATCTGCGTATGAATGACGTCACGTTTCTTTCAATCTCAGTCAAGGCAGGACAGACGGTTTGCGAGGGAACGGAAACATGAAAAGTCAATGAAATATGCCAGGATATAATATCACGGGACATTGATCTTGTGTTGACAATAGACGCCCGGTTTTCAAATTCACTTTGCAGATAACGAACTTTCTTTACACACTTTTCTAAAAATATGTCAAACATTTCATCCTGGTCACAGTTCCATTGTTCTGTGTAGTAGTCTCCATGTGCAAAGACACGTTGAAATCCTTGAGCGGTGAAGTCGAAGAGAACGTTAAATGCGCGAAGTCGCCTGAAATTCTTGTAACCTTGGGGTATGCCGCAATAAACCTCCGAAAAGTGGACATTAGGCTCGTTACAAAGTGCGCAATGTATATTCTTGTAAAAACGCGGAACAACACCTACAACTACAATTTCACCAACATGAATATGCGCCGCGTAGTTTTGACACCGATGTACCAACTCTAGGTCGGGAAATCCCGATGGACATTCTGCTGTGTAATTCACACAAGTTGGCAACCTTTCTTGGAGTCAATTGGTACACCGACAGTGCGTTTACAGTCTTGAAGCTTTTGGAGCATTGCTATTGCCAACGAAATGTTGTTGACCAGTTTATGATAAAACTCGACTTTTGTGCGTCGTGGTATGTCGCAGGACCACTGCAACGGTAAAAACTGCACTGCTGATGGGTCGATTTCGTTGCAAACGGCACAATAAATATTTTGATACACGACGTAGTCGTCGGAGGTGAATACTGGCGTTATGTCTAATACAGACGTATCTGAAAAATAAAAGGAATTGATACATTAATTCAGATTGTAAGAAATTCATCCATGCCATCCATGCAGTACGCTATATCATCATAGGCATTCATAGTTAATGACACGTAAAGATGATTAAATTAATGTAAACACTCGCGAAAGTTATGAGGCCCGCCAAAAATCGCGCCATTGTTCGATTCCAAGCTCGGTCGAGTTTGAACACCTCAAAGCATAGAGCAAGCTCCTCAGTACGACATGTATGAATGCAAAGTGGATATAGTAGTCTTACCAGTCAGTTTATCTGCAAGAATTATACATGTTTTTTAAGGAATTAATTAGCGAATTAGGGAAAACGTGAAGTGAGTACACTTTATAGCGTTGTAAGTCGTTCATTTAATTTTTGTTGCAGTTTCGTATATACGGTATGCGAATAAAATATTCAAAGGTATTTTTATATCGTCTGCTCGTATATTTTCGTCACTGATTTGCCAAAATAGAACTAAACTTGTTTTAAAAACCTAAACGAAAGTTTGACATTCTTGGGAGTATCTTAAATTGTATCCGAAACCCGTACGGAGCCCGATCATGACCTGTGAATCGGAAATAATTATGTGCATCTGTCTGTCGCTGTAGTATTTTCAGAATGGTGGGATTTTTGTGGCTCATTTATGGCTATACACGATATCATTCACTACATAGATATTTTAAGTCGTCAACAGGAAACTTGTTGTATAGCGGTTCTGTCATGATCAGGTGTTGACCGTAATCTTCAATTACTAGCAGCGTAGACGATATAAAAACACCGTGCGTGTGGACCATACATAGAGGGGGACTGAACAGTGAATAATGAAAGGTGTCGGTTGCAATACATACAAATTTCAAATGCGTTCGTTTGTTTGTTTGTTTTTGTCATAAGTCTTAATCACTTGTGTTTTATGTATATGTAATACCACCGAATTCAAAGGTCAAGCTGCGCGTAGCTGTAAATAGTTCCGATTACAGTGAAAATATAATTCGTATTTTAACATGTTAAAATACGGGTTCATATCAGTACCCTCAAAACAACAGGAGAATGGCAATACAGGCAAAGCATATATGATAATATAAAAAAAATTACCCATATTTGTGATGAAAATTAGCTGCTATCCAAATGTTAACTCAACAGAGAAAACGTAGAATATTTTGATATTCACAATAAGAGGATGGTGACACCTTAAGCTTAAAATAAGCTCACGTAAGCAGCAAATTAGCACAATTCATGAAAATTTTATGGGATCTAATATCTGTACCTTAAAGGGCTGAAGGCGTCGGTGCTTCTAAATAGCATTGCTCTTAAATCTACTGATCTGTTGATGGATTGATTTTAACAGTTTGATTGATCGATCGATCGATTGATTAATTGATTCTGTCAAAGTTCACTTGACACCCAATCAAAAATTACGTATGATATCAAGGTCCATGGAAAATAAGTCAAAGTTACGACCAGCTATTTTTAACAGCTTAAAGGACGTTATGTCAAAGGCATACACTGCCGGTGCGTTAGAAAAACTCCTATGGAAAGACTTTACAACTGCCGCTCCTACATATTGTGTTGAATTTAAGGCCAATGTCAAAGAAAGTCATATTACGGAAAACGTGAAAACATCGTGAGGAACCCGCACATCAATTTTGTAAAGCATGAGCAAATGTTTTCTGAAAAGGAAATTCTCTATGGAAGTAAGACTTATGTGGACACCGTGTGCCAAAAGAACTGCAACAGATTACATAAAGTACAAGCAAAAATAGAAAAATAACCAAAATAGTTCTTAAAGGCTTGTTTTATACCGTACACAAACTTGATGTTCCTTATTAACTCAAAGTATTTGAGATGAACAAAAGTGATCCATGAATATTGTACCTGTTTATATTCGGTATGTTCAGCTTGATATTTGGCTTACGCACAGAAAGTCATTTACGAGTATATAATCCGGAAATGAGCTAAATGTGATAAGTCGCAATCATCAACCTTCCAGCAACTTACCTAACAAGCCTATCACATTTACTTTCAGCATAAGGGACCGAGCACAATTAACGGCAGGGGGGGGGCCGGAAGAGAAAATGGGGGGGGGGCCACGAAAAAAAATGAGTGTTCTTGGGGTGGGCCATGAAAATTCCAGGGAAAGTAAGGGGTGGGCCACCAAAATTTTTTACACCATGACAGACAGAGAATATTTTTCAGCATTTTTGTTCCCTGTTGAAGCTGGAGTTCCTTGTTAAACTTCTTGTAGCATGATGAAATACCAAGTCTTAAACCTCACAATGCAGTTGTTATGTGTAAAATGAGCAATATTATTATTGAAAATTGACTTCATTTGTCAACAGTAATAATGGTTGGTAATGATACAGAGGCTCGGTTGAAACTGGTTATTTCATCATGCTATAGGAATCCCTTATAGAACAGGAATGCCTGTCAGTACCATGTGAAATTAGCATTCACATGGCTAGTTGGCATGGCTTAATGCATGTGCATAGGGAATAGGCAGTCAGGCAGTCCACATTCATTTCAGAAGCACGTTGGTAACATGTGTATAGGCCGAAATATTTAAATGAGCTAGCCATTCACACACATGTGAATGAATGGTTATTCTGAATCCACTCACATGTATGTGAACCAATGGTTATTTTGAATGCACATATGAATGACAGGGTCATCCTGGCAGAAAAAGAGCACCATGAAAAGTACTGATTTGACACCCGTTTTCACTTATTTTGATGTTGCCGTTATGAATTTGGTAAACATTGTTGCATTTGCATGTTTGCAAGGTGTAAGCAAACATCAATAAGTGAAATCAAATTCCAGTGAAATCAAGTACTTTTACACAGCCTCTTACGGTGAATTATAAGATACAATTGGTTGGATATGTAATTTAACCAATTTGGCCTAAACTAAGACAGGCCAAACAGAGTTAAAAGCAACTCTGACTCACCTGAACACAGCAAACACAAGCAGACTCACCTTTCCAAACGTTCAAAATAAAAAGCACAAAACATATCTGTAAGTCTGATGACCAATTTAATAAATTTTTGGCTTTAACAAATTTCATAGACACAGTGAAAAGTGATTTAGTCAAAGATTAGTTTTTAAAAGAGTTCATTTAACTCTGGCCAAGTCTCGTCTTTCATGTCCTATTTTGTTTTGAAATTTGACATTGAAGACTTCTTTACGTAAGTCATGATTATTCTTGCCAAATTTCTCTTGGGCCTTGGCTGACATGCACACTGAAATGAAACAGAAAGGAGAGAATGAACTTAGCAACATTATTAAGACGACAACTTTACAATAAAGTTTCAGAACATGTGTGTGATTTGTTACATACACATAGAGGAATTTTTTACATACATCTTTGCGAGTGCAAAATTAATACATTGAAAATGTAACATATATGTCTAGAAATGTGCTTGTGTACGTTGTATTGACTTGACTAGTTGCCACAGCCACTATTCCGATTAATTTATGTACATCTTTAAAAAGTGAGGGCATCACAATTCATAATTTGAATCAATACAAGAAAGTATGTTAATACATGAGGCAAACAAGTTATTGAACTCAATAAAAATTACAGCTGCTGTCCCTTGAAAATTAAGACGTATCACATTTCTAAACATTTTTTCTGTCTTTCAATACAAGGCTTCTTACCTGGCAATATCATATTAACAATGGATTTTAAAAGTACCATGTACAAAAGAAGTAAAAATGCAAGTAAGACCGGTGGTACAAACAATCATAAGTTTACATAGCCATGTTCATCCTACGATCTACCGGTAGTTTGTTTTTTTTTTTAATATTTTCATTTCGCCTATTTTTTTATAGGCAGTGTTTTTGCACTGAGTGAGACCATGGACGCAAACTAAGCTTAGGCGTTGTTCAAGCCCAGCTTTGTTTTGCGTTAATGGCCACACTGTACACCTCCCTCCGCCCTGTCCAGGTATACAGATACGTACTTTCTTTTCACCCCTAAAGCTCAGGTTAAAAATGTCGGGCCATATACAAAACCAAGCTTCCAGGAAAACATCAATGTGCAGAGAAAAGCCTCTCTATAAGGCATACTAATTTCGTAATTGCCCTTTATAAATATGCATTTCAAATACTTACCGGATGAATGGAAAATTATCGTCCACGACGACTTGCTATCTCGGCCACTGCATCCAACACTGTCGCGGGGAAATACACTTTACCTTCATGCCAACTGAAACATTACCACTTAGACCTAACTCACTTGCTGTTTTGACTCAAAATGTGTCGTCACTGGGGGAAGAAATGACCGAGAAATCAGCCATAATTCGTGAGATTCACTGGTCTGAACAGCCATTACTTCAAAAAAATCTGCGCAATCTCATATGCAATGTGATATCCGACAACGATCGTGTGGGAACACAAAGCATTGGTCAAATTCGAAAGGTCAAGGGTCGTAATCGTCGCAAAATTTTGACATTTCAAGTACGCGTAAACTGTTCCTTTAGATTTTTCCAATAAGCAAAAATTGACTTTATATGAAGAGATCAGTTAAAATACGGACGTCCAACACACTAAGTGAACCCTGTTGCAATTCTGATCAGCCTCGTTAAATCCAAGCGTACCATTTACGGGACCCTTACGTTCATACCCTGTTGCGTCCCGTCCACTCTTCCAACACAACGCTTTCCAAAGTCACGACATCATACATCGTCAGAACCGCTAGTCCATCCGGCTCGACTTTTGAACGGTTTGGGGATGAACAGTACCTGTACTGCGTTTCCATTAAGTTTTATGTAAGTTGTAATCGCGAAAGTTTTACAATGGCAGATACAGAACCGTCGCAAGTGTGTTCGTCGTTGTGTGATGATCTGACGTACATGTACATGACTGCACATCATAGCCAGTTGCTGACGGACGTACGCGAAAACATGGACCGTATGAGAAAAATTAATGACAGATCCAACCATATTACGTCTGGAAATGTGAGTACCTTTCAATAGAATGCAGGTTCCGATCATATGGAATATTTAGCGGTGAACATGTGTTTATTATTGCACATTTTGAAAATAAAAATAAACGATGTTTAAAATTTTATCTGTGCTGATTTAATTTAGAGGCTGCTCACAGACGTTTGTAGCCATCTGCATGACTTCCCTCTTGTCATATTCATTGGTTTATACTGAAAATCCCTGGTCTCGTTTTTTTGAATGGAGATGAATGAAACTAATGCTAATTATATGTAAGGGATAGGCTGTAACTTCATAATTTTGGCAGAAATTGTGTTCTTCGTACATCGACTACAGGTTTTTCTCTCTTTTCAAAATCATGTTAGCCAGTATTGCTAATGTTATTCTATTTTCTAAAACACGTTCAAATATCCAGTCTTCACAACCTGTATTATGTACAGTCAGCATTGTTATTGTTGGTAAACACATTTTGGTCTGGACTAAACTTCAATTGAACACAATAACAGTGAACTTTATAATATACATGCACACAAAGTGTATGTTGGTTGTATTGATAATATCAACGAGCTAATTCAACTTAAATTTGTAAACCAATGAAGTAAGTGCAGTTGATACATAACAAAAATATTAACAAAATCAAAAACTTACAGCTTTATACTGTCACTTTAAAATGGCAAACCGTTGCTTCTGTAGCCACTAAATATTTAAGTCTGAGAACAATTTAACTGGTAAATGTGACCCATGTGGCATTTCTATAGTGCAAACATGAGTAATTTCACCTGAAAAACTTAACCCAAGTAAAATCAACTCTGCACATGAGTGCCGCCTAATTTATTTAAATTAAATAGACAATATGGATGTGAAAACATGAGAATTGACAACAAGTCAGTCCTTGGAGTTTATTAATGCATGTCTAAATTTTTACCGCCACATGTGTAAGCTACCATTCAATCCATTGACAATCTTCCCTTCTATCATGAATTCAATAGGACTGCTAATGAATGGTTACTTCACATGGCTGAGTCTGATTTCACATTCATAGCCAGTGATGAATGTTCAAATTTTAACATGTCATATTTCCAATACTGGCATGTGGCAGGTTGGACTGCTATGGACTGCCTATTTTTCCTCAAATAACCATTCAACCTGTTCCACACAGGAATGTGGACTGGCTAATAGGCAGTTCAGAACTAGAATACGTAGTGGACACACAGGAAAAAAATACTGAAAAAAGGGAGGAAAAAATGGCATTAATGGGTCTTTTATAGTTAGCCCATGAAGGATTATTCCAATGGCAGACTGTCATTACAGTGGAGTAACATGAATATCTTGGGTAGTCATAGAAAGGCAGACACTGGGTTGTGGAAAGTGCATTGAAATCACAACGGTCATGTTATACATTTTTCCCCAACATCTGAAAACATCATACAGATACTCAGTTGAAGTAAAGTTATTTTATTTGTTTATTATTTATATATTTATTTGTTTATTATTTATTTCAAGAATGCAAGAATGTTGTTTTCACTAAAGCATATATTAAAAGTTATAAGGATTATATATATGTGTACAACTTTGTACCTATGTAATCTTTCTTTTTTGGGGAGGGGGGGGCCACAAAAATTTTGTTGCCGGTGATGGGGGGCCACTAAAATTTTTGCTGGTGTTAGGGGGGGGGGGCCTGTAAAAAATATACGCACCACATATTTTCTCTTCCGGCCCCCCCTGCCGTTAATTGTGCTCGTTCCCTAAGCAAAACTGAATGTGACATGGGAACCTTAGATATCTGATCCAAACTAAATGTATCCAATACCGTCCAATTACAAAAAATAATTCAATATGCAAATAAATTTATTATGATGTCAAACTCATTTAACTTCCAGCATGGTAAAATTCTGAGTATAACAAACATAATTTGGGGTCGACGTCAAAGGTTCAATGTCTGATAAAACAAACAATTCTTTCAGTTTTGCTCTAAACTCCCCCAATCCTCCTTGAAACTTGATTGTAGAATGTTGATTAGAGGTTCCTATCTTTTCCTTACTGTGAAACTTCAAATTATACTTAAACATGCTCAGAATGGGGCGATTGCAAGTAACAAGGATATTCTTAATGAAATACAAATTCATTTCTGTTGTCATTAAGATAACAATTATTGTAATTATAAACACCGACAACAGATGTCTCGCTACTTAGCCAAATTACTTCTGTTTATGTATCTTGTGTACCGAGAGCTGCTTTTCTCACTACAAGTACAAGCGACGCCATGTTTGAAGGGAGCCTTCAGTAATTACAAGGTGTGAGTGGACCGGGGGAATTTCGGGGAGGGTCACTTTTTAGAAAACTGTCTAAGGGGGTAGGGTCACTTTTTATAAACCTATCTTGGGGTTGGTAGGGTCACTTTAACTGAAGCTTGTTTTACTGCCAAACCTTTGATTGTCCATGTGATATTTCCTGGTGGGATACTTTAACTTTCGTCGCCGTTAAAATACATTTTTGTGCTTGTCGGAAAAAATGTTTTACTCTTCCCCAAAATATGTTACTCTCGCTAGAAGGAGTTTGCTGTGCAGAAACTATTTTGTCGCAACGCCTCAGTAATTGACATTGCTAGTTTAAGACTAGCAATGTCAAGAAAATAAGGCATTGCAATGAAGGCATTAATTGACATTTCAAATGAAGTTGTAAAGTCCAAACACACCGTCTGGCACTCTTATTCAGAGCTGGTCACAGGGTTCCCAACCTCTGTCTTTAGTTTTCTTTCTCTCAGTCAAGCCAATATTGATCCATCGTAAAGTATGTTCACAATCATTTTATTGTCTGCCATATTTAACAAGTAAAACCAGATATGAACTGAATATGCTCACGTGTTTTACAACAGGTTCATTAATAGTAGTGCGCTTCACAGAACAATGAGATATATGTTATCACTGTATGAAGCAGGTTTTTTTTCAACTTCACACAGTACTCTCAGAGTTTAAACACTAATTACCAAACTTTATTTAATATGATAATGAGGTGTTCATTAACTTGACACTGCTCAATGCTTTATGGGACAATTAGATATCCATCAGATCAACATTTGTAATACTTTTTATTTAATTTAATGCTGTAATTTTAGAGTAATGTCACTAATTACAAAGTTCATTAAATATGCAAATAAACCCTAAATTAACTTGACACTGTTCAATGATTCATAGCACAATTAAATATTTATCCCATCAATATCTGTAGCACGTTTCACAAAATTTGGTGCCGGAAATTTCAGAGTTATATACCTAATTACAAAGTTTATTAAATATGCAAATGAACCCTTAATTAACTTTACACTACTAAATGCTTTACAATACAGTCAGATATCTGTCGTATCAGTATGTGCAGCAGTTTTCATCACATTTGATGCAGTTATTTCGGAGTTATATGACTAATTATAAGACTTTATGAATATGCAAATGAGCTAATAATTAACTTGACACTGCTCAATGCTTCTCAGTACAATTGCATATTTATCGGATCAACATCTGTAGCAAGTTTAATCAAATTTAACGCAGTAATTTTGGAGTAATATTACTGATTACAAAGTTCATTAAATATGCAAATGAACCCTTAATTAACTTCACACAACTAAATGCTGTACACCACAATCAGATATCTGTCGGATCAGTATCTGCAGCAGATTTCATCACATTTGGTGCAGTTATTTGGTGTTATATTACTAATTACAAAACTTCATAAAATATGCAAATGACCTATTTGTTAACTTGACACTGCCAAATGCTTCTCAGTACAATTAGATATTTATCAAAACAACATCTGTACCCAATTTCACTGACTTGGGTGCAGTAATTTCAGAGTTATATACCTAATAACAAAGTTCATTAAATATGCAAATGAACCCTTAATTAATTTCACACTACTAAATGCTTTACACTACAGTTAGATATCAGTCGGATCAGTATCTGCAGCAGATTTCATCACATTTGGTGAAGTTATATCGGAGTTATATGACTAATTACAAACCTTCATAAAATATGCAAATGAGCTATTTATTAACTTGACACTGCCAATGCTTCTAAGTATAATTAGATATATATCAGATCAATATTTGCTGCAAGTATCATCAAGTTTGGTTTAGGAATTTCGGAGTTATCTCACTAATAACAAAAGTTCATTTAATATGCAAATGAGAAGATATTGACATGAAACTCACAGTATCATCATAATGTTCTTAGATTGTCATCTGTGAAAAGATTCATGAAATTTTGTGCAGTATTTCTTGATATATGCCAACACTGTCATTACCGTCTCCATAGGCAAACCATTGTACGGAAAAAAACGATCTTGCATAACTTCATTAATATGCAAGCCACACTAACCAAAATCTAATCAGTTCTTGCAAGTAGCATATGGTACCTGTGTACCAAATTTGACTTGAATCCGTTAAGGCGTTTTTGAGTTATCGTGTAAACAGACAGACAGACACACACACACACACACGGACAGACAGACAGACATCGCTATGACATTAGCCCACTTGTTTACACACGTGAGCTAAAGACAAAAAAGACAAGACAAAAGACAAGATTAAAAAAAAATTATTTCACAATGTAGATTGCATGTTCCATGGTCCCTGATGCCTCCGATACAGGCTCTGACGAAGTTTTATGTCTGAAACTATGGGTCGGAAGGCATGATATTGTTCAATATAAACAAATAGCAGTTAGGCTGACACCTACAGTACCAATAATTTCATAACAATTATCGTGCCACAAATTATTGTACCAAGTTTTACCATGGTACACTCAGATTATTTTTCCGTATAAATTTAGGCATACATTTTCTTATCTAATTTGAATACAAGGCATTGCAATGAAGGCATTGAATGACATTATAGGTTTTAAAGTGCAAACACAACATCTGGCACAGAAAAAGATAACATAGGGCGAACAAATAAGGCTATTGTTTGCAAGGTCAGCGCTAGTTAGTGTTAGTGTCATACTGAGTGCAAGCACTTGGCGCAGAGGTTTTTGTTAGTTTCAGGCCCACTAGGTAGGACTCATGGCTCTCCTAATCAATCTAAGCATGCTGGAGTTTGATCCAAGAACGGCTTCAAAATCAGAATATATATATATATATATATATATATATATATATATATATATATATATATATATATATATAATATATATATATATATATATATATATATTATATATCATATGTATGTATGTATGTATGTATGTATGTAGGGTATGTATGTATGTATACACCTTGGAAGTCAACCAATTGCCTTACCATTAGCCTTCTCACATTTTGTCTGAAGTCATCATCTGACCATTCTCTCGGACATCTGTGAAACATCGTCATATCGTACATGTCCTGTGGAGTCGACAAACAGTAGCTGGACAGCCAGAGGTCGTCAAGATTTGGCGGATTGTCACTATTACGAATACACACATCCTCGTAGTCATGACAACAGTCTTTGCGTAGCAAACACTGAGGTTCGCAACTACACATGTCGATTTCTATGTCGATTCTTTTATAAACCTTCGTACCATTACAAATAGAGCCAGTCGGCGTTAGGCACGAATCGAGTCGTTGGTCACTGCCTGGATAATGGCATAAAAGCGTGTCGTTGTCGATAGAGTAATAGCCTTGTACGAAATCGTCATCAGTGCTTTTTGAATTTGTCATAGGAGTAGCTGAAACTGTTGGATCCACGAGCGCGTAACTTGTTTGATCGCCGGCATTGTCCCCCCTCTTCGTTGGAATTCCAACGACGGTGGCAAGCGATTTTACAACAGTTACACTGTCCCAATAAGTGAGAAGAGCAACGAAGAAGAAGATCCAAAGCAACTTCATGGTGATTGGAAGTTGTCCTGAGAGGAGAAACCAAATGGGATAGAGGTTTAAGCTGTACTTGCCTCGTTGACATCATAATCATTTGATAATAAATGACCCCCCTACCAAATCCTTGTTAAAGGGATAAAGTCGGCCATTTTTCATGAACCTTGTTTGATACAAGATACTTCTTATATTGTTTGACATGTTGAAAGATACTGAATGAATTGGTGACCATGCATATATTTGACCCCGGTTTAAGGCACGATAAACGAAACCATCGCAAAAATGAAGTAATGGTCAAGACCGTTAATTCATTTTCGCGATGGTTTCATTTAATTTGACTAAAACCGGGGTCCAATATATGCATTGTCACCCGTTCATTCAATATCTTTCAACATATCAATAATAAGTAGTATCTTGTATCAACAAAATTCATGAAAATTGGCCGACTTTGTTCCTTTAAGGCGACTTAGCAGTGGCGATGTCAGGAGATCTGCCAATCATAGAAAGCGCGATTAAAACTATCTCATTGTGATAAACGTAGATATGTATTGTTTTATTAGTCCCCGCTGCGGAAAAGTCCGTAGGGGGCTTGTAGTTTAGGTCTGTACGTCCGTGCATCCGTCACCTGCCTTTTCTCAGACATCTATGAAGTAATTTTTAAGAACTTGGCATAAGTATAGCACCCTATGGTCCTTTGATGCACGCCACTTGATTTCACAAACAATCAAATTTGACCCAAAAGGATTCAATCTTTGGATATTCGGATCTACATTCTGTGAATCTGAATCCCAAAATACCCTAGGTTTGCGGTATTCAGACTTGTCTGAAACTGAATCCGAAATTACCTTTGTATCTTCCCAATGTGAATGCATCTCATTCAAATCATTCTTGATTTTTCAAGAAACTCTGACTGAAATCTAATGAAACTTGATACAGATGTTGATGTACCAGAGCTGTAATAGTGTGCAAAGATATTAAGTAGTGCCATGTCAAATAATTACTAATTAGCACATTTGATGAACTCTCCTAATTAGTGTACTATGTCCAGAAAGACTGCATCAAATTTAATGAAACATGGTACATTTGTTGAACTCTCAGCACTGTAACAGTGTACAAGGAAATGTTGCAGTATCATGTCAATTAATTGCTAATTTGAATATTTGATAACCTCTTCAAATTGGTGTGACATATATAGAAATACTGCATCAAATTTGATGAAACTTGATACAGATATTGATCTCACAGTGTTATAATAGCATGCAAAGACATTTAGCTATATCATGTGAATTAATCGATGATTCGCATATTTAATTAGTTTTCATAATTAAAGTGATATGTCAAACAATAATGCAGCAAATTCAATGAAACTTGGCACAAATGTTGAACACAGTGCTGTAAAAGTTTACAAAGAAATTAGTGCACAAAGAAATTAAGCGTTCTCATGTCAATCGATTGCTAACTTGCATATTTACTGAACTTTCCTAATTAGTGTTCAATGTCCAGAAACTGCTTCAAATTAAATGAGACCTGGTAACGATGTTGAACTCTGAGTACTGTGAATAGTGTGCAAAGATGTTTAGCAGTACTATGTAAATGAAATGCTTATTTGAATATTTGATGAACTTTCCTATTTAATTTGATATGTCTATACTGCATCAAATTTAATAAAACTTGGTACAGATGTTGATTTCACAGTGTTGTAATAGGTGCAAAGACATTTAGCAGTATCAGGTCAAAAAACGGCTGATCAATGAATTTTCTTAATTAGTGTGATTGACAAGAAATACTGCATCAAATTTCATGAAACTTAGTACAGATGGTGAACCCTCAGTGCTGTGATAGCGTGCAAGACATTTAGCAGTATTATTACAGTTAGTTGCTTAATTGCCTATTGAATAAGCTTTCGTAATTAGAGTGATATGTCTAGAAATACTGCAGCAAATGTGATGAACCTTGGTAAATATGTTGATCTCACAGCGTTTTAATTCAATGCAATGACATTTATCAACATTCTTTCGGTGAATTACTAACTGACTTATATAAAGACCATTCATAATTAGGGTAGCAGTCCTCTTTGACGTTACATTTTCACCACCATAATATGAACCGACCTCATTGTTTTTTTGTAGTAAACTGGGTCTCTAACCAGGGAAAGAATGTTTGTAAATAGTGATCTTTATCCTGATGAAACTTGCTGCAGATTTTGCTATACAAAGATTTACCGTTAGAAAGGCACAGCAGTATTCATACCTAATTATAGCAAGTCTCCTCTATAGAGAACATAGGGACATTTTTGGTTCATATCTAGCGTTCTTATTTTTGTTATGTTAATAACCGTTACTGAAGCATGCCTTGACCAGTTTCCTGCAGATTAGTTAAATTTTGACATTTCACAAGTCAGACATGGCGTACCTAGTTCTGTGGAAATTGGTAAAAGGACATAGCATCTTTATCGCTCCTTTCCGTGGGTCACTTCAATATACTTAGTATCCATTTCATATACTGTAGGTTTTGTAAGCCTTTGTATACTGTTTGTTTCGTGAGCCCCGAAGATTATTACCTACTTTAAATAAATCAGTCACTAATTAAAAAGTGTAATAAGATAAATAAATACATAACCCTCTGGCATTAATACTTATGTCTACTTGTTTATAGTACAATCCAATATGGGCATCAGTCGTAGATAGGTCTTTCGAACCCTCATGTCGTTTTTCATGTTGATCATATTAACTTCAATTTAGTTACTCTCACTGACTAATTTCCGATTACAAGCAGGGGCTATGTCATTGTCAATGACTTGTTTCTACCTTGTTCTTCTGTATACATTTTTTATTTTCAAAAAAGATAATAAGATGTCAGTATCTCCTCTGCCACAAATATCCTCAACTCAGTCAAGTAATATCTTTCAGCCTTTGTTATTATTATGTACGAAATAACATTTAAATTCATCAGTCGTTTTCATTTGAAATGCTTCTTCGATGACATTTGAAAAATTTATGAGGTACTGAATTCTTTCTATTAATGTTTTTTAGTTTCCTATGACATTAACTACAACTTAGCGCTTCAGTTAGGTGACTTGCGTTTGTCAAAATCTTCATACTTATGACTCCTGTGGTCGTTTCGTACATAAATTTGATATTTTTTGCTATTTTTATGTACATTCATACGTACCTGCCTATCTCCTTACCTGCCTCTTAACCTTCCTACCTACCTACCTACCTACCTAAATACCTATCTACCTACCTACACCAGCGCTAAACCCCCACCCCCCTCGTTTTTTAAATAACACAAACGATTTCTTTAATTTTATTCTAACACTAGAATAGTACCCCCTGTTTTTTTACCCCAGCGATTTTTCTCTAGATGTTAACCCCCCCTTTTCGTTTTTTTCAAAACCACGGATTTTTTTCTGGATTTACTCTCCCCTTTTTTATTGACCCCGGCGATTACTTTCTATATCTATCACAGTACCCTCTCCCTTTTTATTTACCCCTAGCGATTTTTTTTATCTTGGATGACCCCTTCGTTTTTTTGACCCCAGCAATACATATGATCATATTTAGCTATTAAGCCGGCTAAGTTATATTAGTTGAAGGTATAATATATAGGGACATAATTGTTCAAAGTATTTATTGTTCAACTGATAATGTTTCGTCCTAGAAGTCATTTGGTGCATATCTTTGTTTGGCTACGATGGTGAGTAGCCACTAAAAACTTTTTTTTTAAAAACGTATATTTTGTACGAAATTAAAAAGTACTCCCAGTTAACACTGGACAGGCAAAGTGGGGCTTCTACTTTTGGAACTTTTATCAGAATCCCCATCCCGCCCCAACTGCAAACTTGAATACTTCAGCATTGTTTAAATTAGTTCAGAAAATTTGTTATTTTATTCTGCATTTTTCCGAGCAGTTATTTTCTCTATAATTTTGAGCACATTGACTTGTTAGAGTGCGAGGCAATTTCTTCAATAAAGTCACCAACATCACTCTACAGTCATGAAAGACAGTTGTAACGCGGCACTTAGAAGGAAGCTAAAATGTAAAGTCAAGGTGATATGGAAAGCCAAAACATGATAGGCCTTCGTCTTTGGGAGGTTTAAGAGATAAGAAAAGGGATGCTAGAACTTTCTCATCACTTTTGTTCTAAATGTTTTCTCTTTGATAACACAACAAATAACTATCTTAAGGTAGTGACTCAGTTTCGTTGACACATATTTTCGATCAAAAGTTTCACATAGAAAACAGGGTCTCACACCCAACATGTGGTACATTTTCTAATAGGTCTATATTTGAAGAAGGTAAAAATTTTGTTTAGTTGTCAAAACATGCATTGGTATGTTTGTTTAAGTCAAAAACATGTGATTTTGAATTTTTTCACTTAAAAGAGTATAAGTAAGAATTGGCAGCACCCCTAAGTGATCTGTTAACGGCACTAGACAGATGCATATACAGGGGGAAAAACCTTGTTTTGGATTTTCGAAATTCGCTTTTGTTTCTGCACAGTGAGCCTTCGAAGTGTGAACTGTCGGATTTTCGCATAAATTATCGGCTTTTGTTCACGTTTGTCAAGTTATCGTCACTTCAGGGGGGTTTATCAAAAATCTAAGACACGGTTTTTCAGGTCTATTCATGAAGTGTTAGCATCCGAAAAATCGGGGAAACCGCCCACGCGTCGCCGACTTACACTCATTTGAAGGTGCGCATACATAGCAAAAATCGGAACTGAGAAAATCGACGATTTGTGTAAACGTCCCATTTTTCACACAAAATCGCCGAAAAAGTCGGATTTTTGTGCGTTTCAAAAAAAATCATTCGATCTGGGTCTAGGTTAAATATTGGGCATCAGGTTAGAGAATTTCTGACAAGTCCTAAACATTAGTTCGCCTAAAAATGATGAAAATTGTGCGTAGAAACGTGAGGCTGGTCAGCGTAAGCGGTGGGTACTATTTACACGATAAACACTAGAAAGATAATTCAGGGCATAATCTGTTTGTCAAATACGTATCTAGCTTATAATTATATTAACTGTACACTGTTTGGTAACGGTTAGAGTCTGGTTACAAGACGAGAAAAGTTTAAAAAAATCATACAGCCGGAATGGTTTACAGGTCTGCGTTCTGCCGACGACGCGCGCTCGCTCTCTCGCAAGCGCTCGACTTCCGGTCTCACAGCCCGTAATTTATGCACGTACCAAGTGTGAAATGGTTGCCCAGTTCATTTTAGTGCCGATTTTTGTGCCTATAGTACAAGACGTGACTTGCTTGCTTGCTTGCTTTCGAAGAAGAGACGACCAACTCTCGATGCTCTAAAAAAATCTGTAGTTGAGAAGTTCAAGGAATGCGGGAAAGTCGCACTTGTTTTTGTGGTTTTCACATGTGATCTGCTGCAGTCCTTTTGCTCACCATAAAAATGACCGGGTTTTCGTGCGCTATTTCGCTTTCCACTGCGACATGTACTATTATGGCCTCTGGTATGAAACCAAAATCAACTTCAGTTACACGTAAAAGCGATTCTTCATGACTTAAAATAAACGACTGAGGCGATACTCGACAGATTCACTCATTGTAAAATTGAAACGGCGACATATCGCGACACCCAGCGACACTCTCTTGACCACAGATAGAAATTGACCGGCAACGATCGTGAAGCGACGTTTCGCGTACGTTGCTGTGCTCTAGACCGACATAACAGTGTCGGATTGACAAATTGGACAAACCATGCTTCCTACATCCATGGACAAACTAAGTCCAAGATATAGGCTGCTGTTATAGAACCATATTTTCCAGTGAAGATTAAATAGATTCTCTTTGGACGGCAGTGTAATCTATAGCCCGGCGTACAATGCTATGTGTTCCGCTACAGCTAATCGCCCAGCTCACCACAGCCCTGCAAAGACCCGTACGTACGCGTACGTAGGGTCGGTGACTTCAAATCCATTTTTGGACTTGACGTAAAAAGCCAAATTACTGTCGAAATTCAGCGTTCTTGGGCCCAAGTCGTATCCCTGCCTACCTCAGCTACTCGATCGCTTCTAGCCCTGCGTACGATGCTGTGTGTTCCGCTACAGCTAATAGTGTGGTGAGCGGGGCTATTAGCTGTAGCGGAACACACAGCATCGTACGCAGGGCTAGATCGCTTCCAAAAATGCCAGTCTTTTATTCACTTTTCGTAAATAACCGTCGATGTCGGCAACTCTCTCGCTAGCCCTGCGTACGATGCTGTGTGTTAGCTGTAGCGCCAACACACAACATCGCGTCCATCAGCTTTCCATTTTGCTTCTTCGGCCCCCGTTTGCGTTTTCTACACTGCTTATACTGCCGGCAGTCATCAGCCATGTTGGATAGCGTCTCTTATGAAGACGTGCGCGCATGCGCAACATGGTGCGTAAAAATTTACATAATCTCCTCAAGGTATAACGATAAAGCTGACAGTAATCCGGACCGTTAAAACAAAAAGAAAATAATAACTCGCGCAGTGGTTAGAAGGCCGTGTTTTCACTAAAATTTAAGACATTTTCCAGTACAATGTTACCTCACAGTTTTCTCTGATAAAAAGATCATATTTCAGGGGTTCAGAATATGAAATAATCACAAAATCGCTAAAATTTACAAAGGAACCTGAGTCACTACCTTAATTTATCGCTGTCGAGGCGCGATATACCCTAAGTGTTCATTGGACCATTAGCTCACGTGTGTAAACACGTGGGCTATTGTCATGGCGATGTCTGTCTCTCTGTCCGTGTGTGTGTGTGTGTGTGTGTGTGTGTGTGTCTGTCTGTCTGTTTACACGATAACTCAAAAACGCGGGGGGGGGATTCAAGTCAGATTTGGTACACAGGTACCATATGCTACTTGCAAGAACTGATTAGATTTTGGTTAGTGTGGCTTGCATATTAATGAAGTTATGCAATATCTTTTTTTTTCCGTACAATGGTTTCCCTATGGAGACGGTAATGACAGTGTACACATATATCAAGAAATACTGCACAAAATTTCATGAAACTTTTCACAGATGACAATCTCAGAACATTATGATAATACTGTGAGTGTCATGTCATTTCTTCTCATTTGCATATTTAATGAACTTTTGTTATGAGTGAGATAACTCTGAAATTCCTGCAGCAAACTTGATGATACTTGCAACAAATATTGATCTGATAATATCTAATTATCTTAGAAGCATTGGACAGTGTCAAGTTAATAAATATGTCATTTGCATATTTTATGAAGTTTTGTAATTAGTCATATAACTTTGATATAACTTCATCAACTGTGATGAAATCTGCTGCAGATACTGATCCGACTGATATCTAACTGTAGTGTAAAGTATTCAGTAGTGTGAAATTAATTAAGGGTTAATTTGCATATTTAATGAACTTTGGAATTAGATATATAACTCTGAAATTACGGCACCCAAGTCTTTGAAATTGGGTACAGATATTGTTTTGATAAATATCTAATTGTACTGAGAAGCATTTGGCAGTGTCAAGTTAACAAATAGGTCATTTGCATATTTTATGAAGTTTTGTAATTAGTGATATAACTCCAAAATAACTGCACCAAATGTTATGAAATCTGCTGCAGATACTGATTCGACAGATATATAATTGTGGTGTAGAGCATTTACTTGTGTGAAGTTAATTAAGGGTTTATTTGCATATTTAATGAACTTTGTAATTAGTGATATTACTCCAAAATTACAGCGTTAAATTTGATGAAACTTGCTACAGATGTTGATCTGATAAATATCCAACGGTACTGAAAAGCATTGAATAGTGTCAAGTTAATAATTAGCTCATTTGCATATTTCATGAAGTTTTATAAGTAGCATATATCTCCGAAATAACTGCATCAAATGTGATGAAAACTGCTGCATATACTGATCTGACAGATATCTAACTGTGTTGTAAAGCATTAAGTAGTGTAAAGTTAATTAAGGGTTCATTTGCATATTTAATAAACTTTGTAAATAGGTATATAACTCTGAAATTACGGCACCAAATTTTGTGAAACGTGCTACAGATATTGATTTGATAAATATTTAATTGTGCTATGAATCATTGAACAGTGTCAAGTTAATATAGGGATTATTTGCATATTTAATGAACTTTGTAATTAGTGACATTACTCTAAAGTTACTGTATTAAATTAAATAAAACGTACTACAAATGTTGATCTGATGGATATCTAATTGTCCCATGAAGCGTTGAGCAGTGTCAAGTTAATTAACAGCTCATTTGCATATTAAATAAAGTTTTGTAATTAGTGATTAAATTCTGAGAGTACTGTGCGATGTTAAAAAAAAACCTGCTTCATTAGTGATAACATATATCTTATTGTTCTGTGAAGCGTACTACTATTAATGAACCTGTTGTAAAACACGTGAGCATATTCAGTTCATATCTGGTTTTCATTTGTAGGTAAAGCTGAATATTCAAGGGATAGTAGCTGTATCTTTCGACAATTTTTCATTATTTTTCTTTTGTACATCAACGACAGACTTGCAGAGTCAAATATCCAAATTTCAGTTTATCAAGATATCGTACATGTGTGTAAAGTGTTGTACTATTTCTAAGACATGAAGTTTGGTCCGGAATGAAAATCCACTTTTTGCCTATACATATTTTGGCTACTTAAACAAGGTAAGTACTGGGCATTACAACAAACATTTAATCCTTTGACCATAATGGTTGCCCTCCAAAGAGGAAAATGGGGCTGAAAAGGTTCAGAGAGTAAAAGACAGTGTGGTTGATTTTAAAGAACAAAAATGACAAAGAAGTTGTATAATCATAAATTACAGCAAAGAAGTAAGACAACACAAGTTTAGTCTTCTGTTTATGATGGTTTAGGTGCAAATGTATATTTTCAGTGACGATGCATTCTTTCATGTCTTTGAAACCGTGCTTTAAAAGTTGCCCTTGCACTAGCTTCTAAGATATTGCACATTAATTTTTTCTAACTCGGATTTCCCTGTTTCCTTTTTGATGACAGTTCAAGTAACTTTATAAAAGAAATCACTGGTACCAGTAGCATTAACAAGCTTCATCACGCACTTACAAAAACGATGGCAAGGCAAGATGTTGTCCGCCTGGCTAGAGGGATAGATGTGGCCCTAGACAGGGTCATCCCTGATGCCTTGGAGCAGCTAGAAATTTTGACACAGAGGGATTCAGGCCGGGTTTTCAAGGGGGTTAATGCCCTCTGGCTGGCCATTTCTTGATACCAGCCACTGAGAGGCGGCTCCTACATCCCACTACCAGCAGGCGATCGTCAACATGAAAAACAGAGACGACCACTTCTGCCACTGGACTATTCGCTCAGCAGTCGTCCCTCTAAGATGTAATCCTCAAAGGCCCTCATTGTACCCTTCCAAAGACAGCCTGGACAAGGCCTTCAGAGGGGTCGACTCCCCCACTCCCCTCTCT
Source organism: Ptychodera flava (assembly GCF_041260155.1). Taxonomy (NCBI): domain Eukaryota; kingdom Metazoa; phylum Hemichordata; class Enteropneusta; family Ptychoderidae; genus Ptychodera; species Ptychodera flava. The sequence continues at coordinate 7,702,494 of NC_091933.1, read as the reverse complement.
AAGAATGGTAATACGGTGTTTTCAATCAGGTTCGAACTAGGTACGGCACCAGGTACAGCACCCAGTCACCTAAGGAGAAGTCAGAGAAAAGCTGGGAAAAATCCTCAATCTTAAAAACGATTGCTTCAATAACGATTGGAGAGACAATGAGCTCTGGCTATGAATGATTTTGCAGATACAAAGGCGTATTTGTCCTCCACATCAGCTAGCAGCCCACGGGAATGATCTTGATCAACATGATGTTGATCGAGGCAGTTGGGAAATTCCACTACACGTCGGCGAAGGACCTCAATTGGCTTTGTCAAGATTAGTCAAAGGACAGGCACCGCAAACACTTCTGTGTGTACACTGCCTCCACGACTACACCAGGCAAGACCTGCTGGAGGCCTACGAGCCTGAATGCCTAGGCATCAGGGAGACGGCTGTGAGGGTGGAGATGCCAAAAGGGGGCAAAAACAAGTTCGTCATTCAAAACCACAACAAGCAGGTCCCCACCCCTAATGTGATTTACGCCAACTTTGAGGCCCTCATCACCAACATCAAGTCCCCTGAGCCTGGGCAAACGAACAGAAGCACTTGAACGACTCAGCAGCACAAACCCTGCAGCTATTGGTATGTGGTCGTGCGCTACAAGGGTCAAATAAACCACTCTGTGGAGTACAGAGGGCCAACCCTAGTAGAGCATTTGATCAGAGCTATCTAAGAAAAGGAGTGCCAGATCAAGGCATTCCAGGCCACCCCTAAAGCCTTGCGGATGGCACTAAAGGGCTGGCAGGCCTGCAGTTCCATCACAACCTGCCATGTATGCCAGAAGTCACTCGACGGAGACTCTGTCTATGATCATAGTGCGGCCCACAGGGCTTGCAATCTCAAGTCGTGGCTGAGCCTTAAAACCATGCCTGTACTGGTCGTCTTCCATAACCTTTGGGGCATGACTCCAATATGTTAATGCATCTCTAGAGGTGACCATTTAAGGGTGGAAGGCGAAATCTCCTGCATCCCTAATAACACAGAAAAATACATCAGTACTGGTGTCTTTTGGGATGCGCTGCTCAAACAAACGGCAGTAGAGCTCGACCTGCTTACCAATTAAAAGCAACATCTCCTTATCGAGATAGGATTGCGTGGAGGCATCTCCATGATGTCAGAAAGATAGGCAAAGGCCGACAATTCCAATGATGGAGGGCCATGACTCACTGAAGCCAACAGCTACATCCTCTACCTGTACGCCAATAACCTCTATGCTTGTCCAATAAGTCAGGCCCTGCCCACAGAGGGTTTCCAGTGGGTTGAGGACCGTGACCAAACTCATGGTCGTCATTGTCCACCATCTGATGGGCAGCCCTGAAGGCTGCATTCTTAAGATCGACTTCGAGCCGCATGAGGCTCACAACGCTTACAGTCTGCCCCAGTTGAGTAGTGGTGCTTCAGGAAGAGTGGCCGTTGGCATATTAGTGAGAGCTCTTAGGAAGAGGGAGTGCCCTATGACGTTGAAAAGGTGGTCCCAATCTCCATAACAAGGAATGCTACTTGCTCCATCACTGCAATCTCCAGCTGTACCTCTAGCTTGGCCTGCGCCTAAAAAAGCCTCACTTGGCCCTGAAATTCAATCAGAGCTTTTTGATTGAGCCCTATATATGGATAAACACAGAGCTCCAGAAGTGGTCAACCAGCACCTTTAAGGACCTGTACAAGCTAATGGACTCCATCTTTGGGAAGACCATGCAGAACCTCAGCAAGCGGGTCGACGAACGGCTTTGCACACACATGTGGAGGACAAGCTTTGGTGCCTGATAGCCAGCTCTTCCTTTGTGCAGGCTGACATCTTTGACGATGACCTCACAGTGGTTAAGGTCCACAAACTCCGACTTCTCAACTGCTCTTTGTATGCGGGCATTACCATCCTGGACCTCTCAAAGCTCCTCATGTACGACTTCAGCTACGACCAGATGAAAGTCTAGTACGGGGAGCACTGCCAGCTACTCTACAGGGCCACCAACTACTTCCTCCTCGAGGCCAAGACACAGGATGTCTACCAGGACATTGTCAGGCACCTATAAACACGTCTGACTACCCATGAGAGCACTTCCTCCACAGCACAGAAAATAAGAAGGTGTACACTGGATGTACTGTCGCCGAATATGTTGGCCTGGGCCCCAAGATGTATGCAATCCTGGAGGCTATTAAAGGGGATTGATGTCAAGAAGGCAAAGGGCGTGAAAAGAGTATGGTGAAGAAATATGGCAATCATACCTATCCGTAAGCCATATCACTAGGTCAAAATTCGTAATACACTAGTTATAAACATAGACACAAGCAGCACAGAACAGACAGTAAAGCACCAGTACACAAAACAAAGTCAAATTCATGAAAGAAAGATATATGGACCTCTGGGGAAAAGGCCAAGAAGTGATGTCAGGTGTTTCGAAAATAGTAAGCGCATCCTGCCCCACATGTGGCACCATGGGCAGAACAAACAGTCCCTCTTTGGCAGGAGAACCTTCAACAATGGCGTAGAGGTGCTGCATTCTGTGTGCCACAGCATCTACGGGCAGCACCTGAATAAGGTATCTCTGGCCCCCTTCAACAGCAAGTGATGGGTTGCAGGAAACAGAGTGGATACCCTGACCTACAGCCACGTAGGCACCATGGGATGGCTTACCGCAGACTGGTAGGTTGAAAAGTGCCCCATGCTATCATCGTGCAGGCAGTGTCTTGCTCTTGAAAGAGGACGACATATACGGCAAGTCTGGCGGAAAGTCGGCAGTGAGTCAGCAGCAAGTGACCTGAAGACAGCTAATCCTGCCAGCAAGGGGCTTACCCCAGTCAAAGGAGACACACCACAGAGCCACTGACCAGACCTGTAGTGACATAGATCAATTCCCATATTTTCTGACTAGTGCTGGGCGTGCAGTACTCATAAAACTTTTGCTCATCAGCCATAAGAGTGGTCGCACCCCATCTCTTGCGAAAAGAGCTGCAAGTCACCATCTGTTATATCAGCTCTCTCTCAGTCTCATGTTCTTGACCACTCTTTCATTGTCTGTATTTTTATTTTAAGGGTGGGTCTCTTCATCGCCTGGGCTCCTCCTGGCGATGTAAAACCATTACTTCTTCTGCACCACCATGATAGCTACAGCCTATAACACCAGGAACTGTTGAACAAGCAATATCAGAAGCGGTAATAGCTTCAATAGTAGCTCTGTAATCACATAAGGCAACAGCAGTAACAACGTCAGCTATAACAGAAACAATGTAGCGATAGCAATAACAGCCATATTAATGACAGCAGCAGTACTAGTAGCGGCAACTGCATCTGCACCATGAGCAACAGAAACAAGAGTAATAACAGCAGCACCAGTAGAGATAAGCATACAAATAATAGCAATATCAGCCATACTAACGGCTATATAATATATTGGATTTCACCCTTCATCGTATAATGTATGACTTTTGACAAACATTTATCGACAGCAGAAATGTGTCATTTCAGAAGAAAATCTGAACATGGTGATGTGGAGTTTTAAATCAATAAAGTAATGAGAATGGTTTGTGGTCAAGATATTCCAGCGTATATACAACTAACACACGAACAAATACAGCTATCAAGCCCCATAGAAAATATGTTTATAGGCTGTGAATTTGCTGCGATCTACATACTTAAACCACTTGGATAGGCTTGTGCGCCCTCTCAAGTTGAAAACAACTATTATTATTATTATTTCACTTTATTTCGGACTAAATATGTCCATAGAAATCTCAGTACAATAATGAATTAAGGTACAGATAAATAAATATCATAATACACACTGAAGAAGTGATTTTAGTGGTGCAATATCATGCAAAAAAAACAACCAAAACACCACAACCGCTCAATGGAAAAGTGATTTTATCCACATTTTTTGCGGAGATCAGAAATAAAATACATGCAATCATAAACTTGACGTACACTCGTATTTCCACTGCGTGATAAATGTACTATAAAATCATACATTTGTTTTCTAAGAAGAGCATCAAAGTTGCATAGCCCATTTGTGACAAACATTGAGCTGGCACTACTTCGTCTCTCATAACCCAAAAAAATACGGGCGGCATTGTTGTAGGCAACTTTCAGTTTTCTCATAGCATCAGCAGAATATTTGAACCAGAGGTGACCACCCGTACAATTGAGAGCAATACACTTTAAAAATTCTACATTTCACTTGAAAAGGCACAAGGAAAATTTCCTTAGCAGCATATTTGCTGAGACATAGAATGCTCTCCTTTGTCGCTCGATATCGCTATCGTCTCTAAACTTATGTGTTAACAAAAACCCAAGATATTTCTTTCTTTCGACAAAAACAATTTTGACACCATTGAGGTAAACAGCGGGAATGTGCTTAACTTTAGAACTATCTGATATGACACACAAACATTCGGTCTTTTTCGTGTTGAAGACAATGTCATGAGTATTACTATAAGTGCTGCAAATGATGACTAATTTCTGTGTCCCTTTCACAGAGGGACTTATCAGACAAATATCATCAGCATATGCTTATTCATCACACACTTTGTTGTACAGCAACAGTGTTACTGCGTAGTTAATCACAAGAGATGACCGTGAACACCATACGGCTTAAGGTGGGGCTTCTGAAGGCTGAACAGGGGCTGGGGGTTGTTAAACATAATATTGTGTTGTGTTCTACCTACTTACCACCAAGGGTCATCCAGTTATACAAGTGGGGAGGCAATCGAAATCGAAATCATTGAAAATTATGTAATTAATTTATTTACACGATTTACGAATTTCAATGTAATGATAATTAGTGAACACCAGAATTCGTGACCTTCAAGATTTCATCATTGAAATGAGAGCGTAACGTGTTCTATCTCTTTACTGTGATCTTGATAATTTTTATGTACCTATTCTCAAGACCACGTGCACAAGCCAATGTCTTTTGCTGTTCCCTTATTGATCTGTGTCAAAGTCACGACTTGTCTGTTTTGAAAGGCCGATTTGAGGGCGATGACGTTTGAAATTTCACATGTTGTACCGTAAACAGTGCCGGTGGTACACTAGTGATTAAATAATCATTCAGAGTACTTTTTCCCTATTTTATACTTTGTGGCAGATTACGCCGTAGACAGTAGAAGGGGAAGATCCTCTACTGTTTATGATTGCGCTGATGTTTCTGATCACTTCCCTGTGTTCTGCATTATTTCTTTCCTGAACGCCACAACTCACCTCTCTCGATGAACGGGTTAATATAATTCCGTGTAGACAATTGACTAAATACATTTAAGTGGAAACCTGAGTTATCTAGTGTTTTTTTGGGGTAAATTGCGAGACGGCATCGCAGATTCTCACTTTCAAAAATATAATGCTGCTATACAGACAGGTAATGTAGACAATGATAAAGGTATTTTAAACAATATCGACCGAGCTACTTTTCAAATGAAATATACAGCGGCTAGCAAAAGTCACAAGAGTGTAAATGTACATGAAGCGTGGTGGAGCAATAAGTGTTAATTGTCCCGGAAGGAGGCACTTGGCCTTTTGAATGCTTTTCTCAAGTCCAGTAATGAAATTATATATATATATATATATATATATATATATATATATATATATATATATATATATATATATATATATATATATATATATATATATATATATATATATATATATAATAACGAGTATATTAAAGCCAGAAATTATCATATAAGGCATAGAAATTGAAAAGTCAAAATTATCAACAAGAACTTTTAACAAACAAAAGTTTAGTCAATTATCAAACGTCTCAGGAGTGGGGAAAGTACGTCACCAAGCGATAGACTGGTTTGATTAATTCCATAATTTATTGGATACTAACGTAAACTCAGACGATTTTAAGTTCGATGAAAACAGAAAGGTTGAGTTAGCAAAGCATGATGAGGATTGTGACTTGTGTAGAGAAGATGAGCCTGCTTCCTTGAATTCCCCCATTTCTTTAAATGAAATTGAACGTACTATCAGGAAATTAAAAACAAACAAGTCACCAAGCCCAGATGACTTTATGAACGAGATATTCATGTGTAGTATTAAAAATATATCAAATTATTTAAGTGACCTTTTCAATGCTATTTTAATTTCTGGTAATTTTCCAAAAATATGGTGCAGAGGAATTGTTTATTGTCTACATAGAAAGGGGTCAATGGATAATACTAATTTAAATTATTACTGATGGATATCTGTTTTGTCAACCAACAACAAAGTCTTTCCAAAAATTCAAAATGATCGACCTGTTGATTGGGTTGAGATATTTAAATTGACAAGTAATGCACAGGCTGGGTTTCCAAAGGGTTATCAACTATGGACCATTTAATTACTTTGCAGTCATAGTACACAAATATTTATCAAATCGTAAAGGAAGAATGCATGGTCTCTTTGTTGATTTTTCAATAGGCTTCGATTGTATGCGACATGATTATTTATTGCAAAGGCTTATATCTTATGGCCTTCATGGCAGAGATTTAACAGGTTTTTCGTTCGAGGTACTCAAAATTAGAATAATGTGTTTTGTGTTATAATAGTCTAACTAGTTATTTTGCATGTAAAATTGGTACTAGGAAAGGCTGTATGCTTTGTCCCTTATTGTTTAGCATATATGCAAGTTAAAGAGAGACATGAGTGCCAATAAGAGAGATGGAATATTTGTTAGTGAGCATTTACCAAATCTTGGTTTGTTGATGTACGCAGATGATGTTCCTGATATCTCGGATCTCCCTCGCATCGCAGCGTAACATTGACCAATTAGCGTTGTGTTATACAAACAATGGTGCATGAGGGTATAATTTTGACAAAACAAGAATTATCGTCTTTGGAAATGGTGGACACTAAAAAGATATGAAAAATAGTCTTATGTAGGGAGTGAAGTTACAACTACCTTGAGTAATTAATTGCGTCAAGGCAATCTTGATCTTCAGCTGAAATTGATTTGGTCTCTCAGGACAAAGAGGACGCAGATTCGCTTTGTTTTAAGGGGCGCTGCACCCAACGCTGCGTATCTTGCTCATGATCACTTTTTTGCAAATAAGTATTCATTGAATTTTATGTAATTTGTCGACCCAAGATTAAAATAGTGGTTGAGTTCACCTTTTAGCTGTTAAGCAGTAGTAAGTTGGGTAAGAAAGGAGTGTGAACTTATGCAAATTCATCTGATTTCCTCGATTCTCTTTTCTCCAATTTTCAAGATTCCTAAAGAATTTAACTCAAGTCTGGCTGGTCAAATTTTCTGAAATTTTCACATTATATTCATTAAATATCATTTAACAAAACGATAGTTTGTTGGGCAATACAATTCTTACAGTATGAATAAGAGGCACTTTAATTTTGCTGATCATGATTTCAATCACTTTTTTGAGCGTCAGCCTTTCAACCCCTGCCAATTTAGAATGAGGACAGACATAAACATATACACTTGTTTCAAGTGAAATATTAAATTTCAGAAAATTGTATTAAGTTTTTAACTTAATTTTTTTTTTATCATCAATACCCTAAGTATGTATTCTTCGAGTAAACTATTGCCATCATACTAAACTTTAGAGTCCCTGGTGTTTGAAAATATATAATATGAGGGGGTTTTCTTGTCATCTTTGATGAGAGATATTGCTTAAAAAACTGTGTTGGTAATGCGCAGCTCCTCCTAAGAGATACTTTCTTCTCTGTCTATGCAAAACGCTTTCAAACGGTTTGAAAGTTTCCCCCAGGAAACATCTTTCTGCGAGAACTCCTACTTACCTGTCACTATTTCTTTTGGGTTATCTCATTTGCTGCCTTCCAGAACGAGGCAAAATTGAAATACACTGATCTTATCCCAGGCGGGAACCGCCATGAGATTTCATATTCAAACAGTTCTCAACCTCCATAATAGACTATCAAAATAGTGGGGAGGAGGGAGGGAGGAGTGACAGGTAAGTAGGAGTTCTCGCAGAAAGATGTTTCCTGGGGGAAACTTTCATTCTGCTTCATCCTCCTACTTACCTGTCACTATTACTTTTGGGTTACACAGAATCCAAAGCTTAAATGGAGGAGGGTATGTCAAACAAAGACTCCCAACCTAGGTAGAGCCACACCTCAAAGAACCTAAAGCAAAACTAGCTTCCATAGGCACATCCTGATCCTTGAGGTAAAAGTTAATAAAGGTATTTGGAGAAGCCCAAAAACCAGCTTTACAAATGTCATCCACTGACACTCCTTTATACAAAGCCCATGAGGCAGCCATAGCTCGTGTATCATGTGCTCTGATGGAATGCACAAGTCTACAATGGCCATCGGAAGAATCATAGGCAAGTTGGATTGTATCCCTTAACCATCTAGAAATAGTGTCCTTGGACGCTGGATCATGTTGACCTGGAGACACCTTAATGAACAACTGTTCTGTATTACCACGAAGTTGTGCAGTCATCTTAATGTAGTAACGAAGAGCCCTACAAGGACAAATAAGTTTATCCTGAGGATCACTTGAAATATTTTCAAGACTCGGAATGAATATCTCTGTACCAACACGAGATACAGATTCATTCTTTGACAGAAAGCCTGCCCTAGGCAACAATCTAACACCTGTAGGCTCCCATCTGAGACAAGCACTGTTGATAGACAAAGCGTGAATCTCACTACGTCTACGCCCAGACGCTACAGCTATGAGAAAAACAGTCTTCATAGTTAAATACTTCAAACCAGATTCACTAATAGGCTCGTAAGGGGCTGGCTTTAATGAGTCATACACTAAAGGAAGACTCCAAGAAGGCAAAAGTCTCCTCTGAGGAGGACGCTTAACAAAAAACCATTTAATCAGAGGATGCTGATCTACAGTATGTTCACCATAACTCGGAAGGAAAGAACTCAACGCTGAACGATATGTTGAAATAGTTTGGGGCTTTAGACCTCTAGCCTCCAAAAGAAAAACCAGAAAATCACCCACAGAAATTAGAGGTGGATGCATGGGATCGACATCATGTTCTTTGCACCAATCACTCAATACTCTGAACCTGTAATTGTACGATTTAATGGTTGATGATCTAGGAGAGTTCGCTGCATATTCTGCAGCTCTCGCTGAAAATTCCTCTTAGCAAAAACGTTTCTTGACAGTTTCCAAGCAGTCAACTGGAGGACTGATGGATCTGGTTGAAGAAAACCCGACAACGGTTGGCTCAGAATGTCTGGGGTCTCTGGTAGCTTTATTGGAATTTCTATTAGCAACTCCAGCAATCAAGGAAACCACGGTTGTCTTGGCCGATTCGGCGCTATCGAATGACAACACACTCCTCGTCTCTCATCTTGCTTAGTACTCTGGGAATCAGAGACACTGGAGGAAACGCGTATGCGAACATGTTTGTCCAGGGAACTGAAAAGGCATCCACTGCCTCTGCTCTTTGGTCTGGAACTGGAGAACAATACACCTGCAGGTGGGCATTGTGTGCGGTTGCAAACAGATCTATGTGAGGCCTGTCTAACACCTTGAAAAGGGACTCTACCACCTGATGTTTTAACATCCACTCTGTTGGGATAGGTCGTCTCCTGGACAGAGCATCTGCTATCAGATTGCACCTGCCTGATATGTGAGCTGCCCTGATCCTGATATTTCTGATAATGCACCAATTCATTAGATGCCAAGTGAGGATGCAGAGAGATGGAGACCGTGTTCTCTCTTGCCTGTTCAAATATGATACTATGGTTGAATTGTCTGACCTTACAAGAACCAATCTCCCTAAGATATGAGGGACGAAGGCCTTAAAACTTTCCCATACTGCCTGAAGCTCGAGAAAGTTTATGTGCTCTTGTCTCTGGGCTACTGACCAGACTCCTGAAATGGTCAAATCTCCCATATGAGCCCCCAACCTTGCATTGAAGCATCCGTGGTTATTGTAACCTCTGGGGGCTCCAGGGACAGTGAAACTCCCTTGAAAAAATTGACTCTGTTGGTCCACCAATGAAGATGCTGTATTAACAGGGCGTCTACCCTTATAGGATGACTGAGAGGATTCTGATGTGGTCTCCATTGAGACAGAAGGAAAATTTGAACTGGCCTCATGTTCAACCTTGCCAAAGGTATGAGCTGAACGCAAGATGCCATAAGACCTAGGAGGCGAAGAAAATGCCGCGCCGTCTGAAAACTGCCGGGCAAGAGATGACTTACCATTTCGCAAATAGCTTGAAAACGCTCTGGCATTGGAGTAGCAATCCCTTCCTCCAAATCTATTTTCGCCCCTATATAATGAATGCTCTGACTGGGGCAAAGTTCTGACTTCTTTTCGTTTGGTAGCCAGCCTAGACTGACAGCTGTCCTTAAAATACGTGCTGTATCCTGCTGCAATAAACTGATCTGCGTCTGCCTGGCTAGCCAATCGTCCAGATACATGTGGACATAAATTTGTTGCTTTCGAAGAAAGGCACCCAAAACTGCTGTGACCTTGGTAAACACACAAGGTGCTGACGAAAGACCGAAAGGAAAGTGACCAAAACTGAAACACCTTGCCCTGCACTGCAAACCTGAGAAAATGTCTGCAGTCTGGGTGAATAAGGATATGTTGATAAGCGTCTGTTAGATCGATTGAAACTGCATAATCCCCTTTTGACAGATCTGATAAAACTGAACGTAGAGTTTCCATCTTGAAGTGTTTCTTTTTGAGAAAATGGTTTAACGGGCGGAGATTTAAAATTGGTCTCCAACCCCCTGATCTCTTTGGAATTAGAAACATTGAGCTGTAAAAACCTTTTGATCTGTCTGTGACAGGCTCGATAGCCCTCTTTGAGATTAATGATTCTATTTCCTGAAGGATAGCATTTCTCTTTCCTAAATCCGACGGAAGAGGAAAATTTATCACTGCATGAAAAGCCAATAATACTTACTGTATTTGCATGGATTATTGCCTGTATTTTAGCTGGAGAGTGCATATACAGGTGAATACGTTATTAATCCATTGCTTGTATTCAGCAAGCCTGTATTCACGTCGATTCATGTGAATTCACGTGTATTATTCAATAATACAGTCAACTCATTAATGTGAATTTATCTGTATTATTGCGTTTTCATGCAGTGTTAGCCTTGCTTGTAAGAGGGGGAACTTGAAGAAATTCCAAGCGATAACCTTCTGAAACTACCCCTAAAACCCACGGGTCGTTGGTTATCTTGGCCCAGTGCTGACTGAAAAGAGATAATCTTCCCCCTACTGGCACCTCCGGAAAAGGAATTTGAATATTTAACTGTGCTAGATTTACACACTGAGCCCCTGGCAAACCGTCATTGTTTAAAAGAATGGTCTCTGGGCTTATCCGGAAAGGGCGGCCCCACTGATCTAAAGCTCTTCTTATCCCTTTTACCCTTAAAGTAATTACTAGGTATAGCATAAACAGACCTCTTTACAGAAAGTCTGTTAAGTTTAGCGGAAGGCTGCGACTTGGGCTGAAAAGAAGCAGGTCGCTTAACTCCCTGACGTGGTCTAGAAAGGGAGACTATTTCCCTAACATCTCTAGCTGCTTCAGCTTCCTGGTGGAAAATGTCTGAGACTTCTCCATGGAAGAGTTTATCACCCCGAATAGGAAGCTTAGTCAAACGATTTCGAGTTGATCTTGTAGGAAAATCCATCTGATCAAGGAATAATTCCCTTCTGGCAGAAACTGACAAAGCAATGGCACGCAAGAGTTGATCTGCTGAAGAAGTTAGAGAAAACTGCAAAAATTCCAAACCCTTAGACAATTGGTCATCAGGAATATTAGAACCTGGCGAAACTGCCGTATGTACAAAAGCGGTAGCCAACAATGAATGTGAAATGCATCTCAGTAAAACTCTAAGAGCTTTATCTACCATAAGATGTCCAAGATCAGCCTCGTGGGTAAAACTTCTCAAATCCTTAGCTGAAAAATGTTTCTTATCATGCAGCTGCCAATTTAGTGTGAACAAAACTTTCTACACTAGCGCTCTGGCAAACTCCTCAAATTTTTTTTCCAGGAACCTAAGATTCTTGTCTACCGACTTTGTGTACTTTGACACTCTGGGCAAACTCTTCTTAATAGCTGTCCATCTTTGTGCAATCAGTCCCTCAATGGGCAAACGAGGAGCACCTGTAACTGTACTATCTCCATCAAGTATAAAAGACTGACGTTGACCATGATTGCTATCATCTTCGGTACAGCCAAGCACATTGCCAATAATGCTAATAATGTCATGCCATTTCCAGACAAAGCTTCTGACATGTCAGCATCAGCAGTAGAAATTTCTGAATGAGTATCAGAATGAGCAATGTCACTTCGCACATAATCCTGTGACCTAGACATAGAATGACTGTCTCCATCTGCGCTCTCATCAAGATCACTCGGAGCGAACAAAGAAACATAATCAGAATCTTTATATACTTGTAAGACGGCTGTGGAACAACTCCCGACACAGCTGCCGTCTCCTCATTACTTATCACCTCTGTAGGGTCCACATGTAAATCCCTATTCAGACTGTGCTTCTGGTGTTGTGGCTCCACATGATTGCCCTCTGTTACATCAGCACTTTGAGATTGAGCAAGAAAACCAGCCGACAAAGAAGAAACCTCCGAAAAGTGCTCAAATCTAGTGTCCAGAATACCCTCAATCTCGTCCTTGGAAACATAGGACTCGTCAAAGGGCAAATTGACAGCTGCACTACTAGCCGACTTCCTGGACTTGTCCTTCTGAGACTTACCTTTTGAAGTTTGTTTACCTTGCAGCAACTCAGGATTAGTAAAAAATGCGCCATGGTTCATCCGACCAATCCTTGCAAATATCACAAGGCTTAGCCTTTGAACACTTACGACATGCAAGACACTTGTCATGGCTGTCATCAGCAGGAATAATCTTCCTACATCTAGCTGCAGCGCAAACCTTAGAACCGTCACTCGCAGGAACATCGCATAGGTCCATGATACAAGCAGAACCGGTAAACCTACAGTACACAAAAACCAGCGCGATAAATACCATAAAGTACAATACACAATGCACGAGAAACTGGCTCGCACAGCTGCAGACTGACCAAACACGTCACTGCATTCAAAAGCGTGGAAAGCAAACAATAGCAACACACATTTGCTACATAAACTCAAAGCAGTACTTCAAACGGCCTGAAAAACTACCGTCAAACTGACTGCTAAAAAAGAGAAATAAACAGGAAATAATAGATGATACCGTAACTCACGCTCCCAGGAAGGAACAATAGAGCAAAACCGGACGTCAAAAAACCATATACTGGAAGGCTGAAAAACGGTGTGTTTACACACACCGAGGCAAATGAGAACTGTTTGAATATGAAATCTCATGGCGGTTTCCGCCTGGGATGAGATCACGTGTATTTAAATTTTGGAAGGCAGCAAATGAGATAGCCCAAAAGTAATAGTGACAGGTAAGTAGGAGAATGAAGCAGAATGATAGTATTGTTGTTCAAGTCTTGTGCTATAGGGCAGAAAGGTATTCCCATGCTGTTGGAACAGTACATTTTCATTTTTGTAGATATTTATTAGGTTTTTGTAGCAATATAAGCAATGAAGTTGTCTTAAGTAAATTTGGTAGATTTCAACTTATATATGTACATGTAAGAAAAAAGGTTTTTAATTATTGGTCAAGACTTTTGGAAATGGATCATTCTCAGTACCCAAAAACTTGTTACGAAATGTTAAGAAAACAAGATGATGCAGGCAAAAAATTGGGTAACAAACCTTAAATAGCTCCTTATGAGATATGGTTTTGCCTATGTATGGTTAGAGCAGCAAGTAGGTAATTCAGAGGTATATTTATTTCCACAAAGTCAACAAATCTCCTACATTAATATTTTTACTCTACATTTAAGTTTCAACTTGAACCAGAAAGATACTTAACATGTATTCAACCAAATAAGTTTAAAATTACACTTTCAAAATTTCGGAGCTCGAATCACAGTCTCAAAATTAAACAGGTGGACATATTAATAAAGATATTAAAATAAGTATTGTTCATTTTTGTGAAAATACAGAGTGGACCAGTCGTTGAAGATGGAATTCACTTTTTACTATTTTCTAAAATTTAAACATCAATTCGTAGAATTTATTGCCTTCCTATCTGTATGAATATCCAACTCGCATGATAAAGTGACGTTATTATTTTCTACAAATATCCTTGCTGTATTGACAACATTGTCAATGTTCATTCAACGATTGATTTTTTCGTCATTTGTTCACATACATATATCTGCCTTACTTAAATGTATCTCTTGTAGGTGGATCGGCGGTAGCCCTTTAAATAATAAAATAACTATTAAAAGCGTTTGATACGACCAGCCAAAACATCTTACTTGCTGAACTGAAATCCTCAGATTCGCATATTTACAGAGATGGACAATATATTATTAACCGTAGACATTGTTCTTAAAACTGTTCCTGAATAAAACATACGGTTCGGACTCTGTCGTACAATCAGGAGTAACTTACCGTTTGCTCCTGGTGGATTCCGTCTTGCGATACAGCAATTCACGATCGAGATCACAACGCTGACTCTGGCTAACATTGAGGAAAACCTCCCTTTTTGTAAATTGCGGAACTATGACGTTTATCGTTTTGATTGGATCCCTGAGTGAGTAGGCGAGGAGTATAGGATGACAAAATCTTTCAAATCAACAATATCTTGTATTCTGCTGGGCTAAAAAACCCCACATTTTTGTAGTATACCTCTGAGAATTATGACAGTCGCCAACACTTTTATATATGTATGTATGTATGTATGTATGTATGTATGTATGTATGTATGTATGTATGTATGTATGTATGTATGTATGTATGTATGTGTGTGTGTGTATATATGTATGTATGTATGTATGTATGTATGTATGTATGTATGTATGTATGTATGTATGTATGTATGTATGCGGGGAAGGAGGGAGGAAGGATGGGAGGGTGGGAGGGAGGGAAGGAAGGAAGGAAGGAAGGAAGGAGGTAGGTATGTAGGTAGCGCGTATGCAAGCATGTACATATGTATACATGTAAGTAAGGATCATGATTTTGCTGTATCATGGTCAATTGTTGCCAGAACATCGGATTACTCGATCATAAGCAACCGATATAATCTCTGTTTGTTAGAAACGTTTTAGTGCAATGCTTGGAGGTTAACGAGAAATAGGGCCACTTTTTTGTCGAGGCTCTCACAATTTCAAGGCTTTTTCGCATAAAGCTATGTACGACTGTGAGCGTCAAATGAATGCTAGAGAACAAATAACGGACATTCATCGCTTGTATAAAAAAACACCTTAACCCTTCACGGCATTTATGTGGTCCATTCAATTTGAGGTTAACTTTGCGAGCAAATCGTCTGCTTCGAGCTTGCAATCAGCTGTTTTCTAGAACAATCGTGCTCGAATAGCCTAGCTCGTACTTATAATTTGATCATTTCAAAAAAGCATCCACAACCGCAATCTTGATCTAATAAGAGACATTGTTCTAATGAGAGATCACTGTAAGCAACTGAGTGACAAAACTCACGACACGTGATATGATGAGTATGGCATGGATCGTTGAATTGTTGAACTGATTTTTGCGTTTTAGCTTCAACGGTTACAAATACATTAGCCGGGATATCCATATAAGTAGGATTGTGAAAACCAACGTTTGTATTGCGTAAGAGAACTCAAGAAATTTGAGTCGGTCAAAGTGTTTTAATTCATTTTTATAGAGTGACAATTGAGAGCGTTTAAACTTGTTCAATATCTGTTCGGTATGGTAGCGCAACACAGCGGAGAAAGAAAGCATTGACATATTAGGTGAGATCCCCGCCAAAATTAATTGGATATAAGTTGCCATGCATTGGATCTTTATATCCGTGCGACAGTTGGCGTAAAGCGCACAAAATCATCGCTGATGGTTCCCACTCGACCCATCATACTTTCCAGAATTTTTTCAACAACCTGTGGAAGCGACTTGAAAAGTTAATATTTAAGTTTAAATTTCTGAGGAATTACAATAACATTTAGTAATGCAAGTAAAAGTCTGTCGCCATCCCCATAACAATAGTAACAATGTTCTGAAAACTGTTTGACCTTCGATTTATACCATTCACACCTTGTTCAACACATGTGTTGTTATGTACAAATCATAATTCAAAGTCCTTTCCTATTCGCTTGTCACTTATAAATGAACAACTCGTATAGAGAACCAGGCTGATTTCAAATCATTGCCCTGCACGATATAGCAAACTCAAGGATAACAACTACCATCGTCGTTGTATTCATTTATTTATTTATTTTGATTGATTGATTTATTCATTTATTTATTCATTTGTTCATTCATTCATTCATTCATCTATTCTGATGACCAACAGGAATAAATTTCCAATTACAGGAGCCGCAAAACATAACATCATACGATTACTAACAAACATAAAATTTACGAAATAAATACAATGAACATACAAATCGTAAAAAAAAATGATACAATATACTTAGTTTAAAAAAGACTAAACCTGTCGAAAATGTCAATACTCGAGGTTAATTTGAATATTGTTATAAGTGCTTAAAGCATGTGACATAAAAGAGTGTTTGGATTCCGTCTTGCGATACAGCAAGTCACGATCGGAGATCACAACGCTGACTCTGGCTAACATCGAGGAAAACCTCCCTTTTTGTAAATTGCGGAAGTATGACGTTTATCGTTTTGATTGGATCCCTAGTGAATAGACCAGGTGTATGGCATGACAAAAGTCTTTCCAATAAACACTATCTTGTATTTTGTTGGGCTAAAATAAAAATTGTTTTGTAGTATACCTCTGAGAATTACGTCAGTCGGGAAAACGTGTAGGTAGGTAGTGAGGGAGGGAGGGAGATGGCAACGTGTGAGGGAAGGAAGGAAGTAGGTGGGTAGGCAGGCAGGTAGATAGGCAGGTAGGAAGGTAGGGACGTATGCACGCACGTACGTAATCCCAATGTGTACAAGTAACTTAGTGTTGATCAGAACTTTGCCGTATCATGGTCAATTATTGCCAGAACATCGAATTACTCGCATAAGCAACAAGTTCTTGGAGGTTAACGAGAAATAAGGCCACTTTTGGGGTCTCAGGCTGGTAAAGGACCGTGACGTGGGCAGAGTTTTTCACAATTCCAAGGCTTTTTCGCACCAAGTTATGTACGACTGTGAGCGTCAAGTGTACGCTAGACAATAAATAACGGTCTTTAATCCTTCACGGCATTTATGTGGTCCGTTCAACATAAGGTTAA
Source organism: Ptychodera flava (assembly GCF_041260155.1). Lineage (NCBI taxonomy): Eukaryota > Metazoa > Hemichordata > Enteropneusta > Ptychoderidae > Ptychodera > Ptychodera flava. The sequence continues at coordinate 7,685,278 of NC_091933.1, read as the reverse complement.
CATTGCGAGCAATTGTCCGCTTCGAGCTTGCAATCAGCTGTTTTCCAGAACAATCGTGCTCGAACAGCCTAGCTCGTAATATAATTTGATCATTTCAAAAAGCATCCACAACCGCAATCTTGATCTAATAAGAGACATTGTAAGCAACTGATTGACAAAACTCACGAAACGTGATATGGTGAGTATGGCATGGCTCGTTGAATTGTTGAACTGGTAAGGATTTTTTTTACGTTTTAGCTTCAACGATTTCATATACCTTAAGTTAGAATAGCCGTATAAGTAAGATCTTGAAAACCAACGTTTGTATCGCATAGGAGAACACAAGAAATTTGGAGTCGGTCAAAGTGTTTCAATTTATTTGTATAAAGCGATCATTGAGAGCGTTTTAATTTTTACAATTTCTGTTTGGTATGGTAGCCCAACAGAACGGGAGAAAGAAAGGACTGACAGAATAGTTCCGATCGCTATCAAATCGCCATTTATTGAATCGGTAATATCCTTACTTACATGTATTATCGTTTAAGATCCTATTTGCGATTAATTCTGTTCCTTGCCATGGTTAAATTGTAATGCGTTCTTCCCAAGTTTGCAGTCTGGTCATTCTAGCCATTCTCTTGAAATCACCCCTCAGGATAATTTTCAATTCGTTTCAGTAATTACGAACGTCGACTTATAGTTTTACAATGGCAGAAAACATGTTGCATCTCAAAATCAGCACATTTACCTGTATTTGCTTGCATCACTACTTGACATGAAATATATTTCCCTATATCTGTGTCATAAACAATTGATAATTGTCCATATCAAGCAAATAAACAACTGATTGCAGCACAGCTGGGGCTCGGAAAAATAATTTATTTCAGACAAAATGCTACATGCGTATTAATCTTTCGAAAGACTAGTAAGCATGGAATCATGAAAATAGAGCATTGAAATTATCACGGCATTAATCTTTCCCACCAAAATTATAAGTCAATTATGACTACCACATTCATAGAAGATGTTTTATACTGGCCTCATCATCTATTATTTCAGGCAACCTTGCTCCCCTTAAAATACTGCAAACGTGAAATGTGTAACCTGTGAAAAAACCAAATTGACTGGTATTTCCAGTCGTTTACTCCTTCAGGAAAGACAAGCCTCACATTGAATCGTTTGTTATTCAGCATTGAACACGGATCAAAATGCTGCCCTAGTTTTACATCCTTCATTAACTGCCCTTGTTTACGCACTGTTCATGAGCTTCCCTTTTGTGCGTCATTCATCCTTCACTAATTGGCCTTGCTTTTAAAACCATTCATATTTTTCACCTTGTCTTTGATCATTCATTAACTAGCCTAGTTGTACACATTCGCTAATTGCCCTGGTCTGTACAGAATTGTTTTCTGTAGAAGAGTACACACAAGCACAAGTAAGCAGCTTTTGAGTTGAATAGTATTGCCGCGTGAGTTCATCAAGTTCCATTTCTGCTCTTCTATTTGCACTAGTTATGAAAGGTCTTGCGTTTAGAGTGAGACAGGCATATTTCTGGCATTTCTGTTTTGAATAACAACTTTGCAAAAATCTGATTACCAGCTGATTATACAACTTACAGTTTGTAGAGGATGAAGATTCGATTAAGATAGTAATAAATGTTATGAAGGATATTTACGAGTGCAGCAGGTTACAAAATGACGGTAAAAAGTCAAAAGCAATGTGGGTAGGGAAAGCAGAAACTGCTACTAATAATGGGGTGGTATTTAATATATAAACGGGTCAGTGAAACCCGCGGGGTTTAATTTAGGTGTGATGCAGACAATGTAGAAAACTAAACAGGTCAAATAAAAATTTTTAAAAAGCTAGGAATATTCTAAACCACAAGTAATGCAAGTGATATTCCAGTGCTTAATTGGGCCCTTCAGCCTTGAATATAAAGTAGCTGTAACGATTTATGATTTTTCACTAATTTTGATCTGTATGTAAATCGCAAATGCTTGTTCTACTCCTCAAAGCATGTAAAATACCTGTTATTTAGCTTTGTTTTACGTGTAGAAGACACTGTTATTATTAACACTTGCATTCAAGTCCAGACCAGAATTCACCTGTCAACAATATCGATGCAATCTACAATACAGGCCGGGTTAGTGGGCTGAATACTTTACATCCGTGTATGCTGAGGGGAGTAGAACAAGAAACTGTCGTCGACATTAAAAACAAAATCCGCCAGAAAAAATCATCAAAAGTTACAACTACTTACTCTGTAAAGTTACTTCCGATCGAAACAACGGGCGTCTAGATAACAAGGATAATTTGGGTTTTGAACACAAGCTATTTTCAAACTTATTTTGCTGCCAAAATTGGTCGGCGATAATGCGGCTTTCGAAAACGAAATGAAAATTAGATTTGCTTTACGAGACACGTTGCTCCGAAAATTTTCTCTTCTTCCGTTCACACCTTCTCCAGTTACACTCTTTAAAACGAGGAACCACGTAAGAAAATGTAAACGACCTGCAATTCGGCAAAATGCCTAATTGAGAATAAACCGATTTTGAACTGAGTTCGGTCGTGTTTCCGGACTCAACGAAAGTGAACAATAATTAGATGAATAAAACACTTAGTAATATTGCATAGATAATGGTTTAATCTCACATTTCATATGGTGTGAAACCATCGTGACCGGTCGAAACAAAGCTAAAAAAGAGTGGATTTTGGAAATAGAGCGAAAGTCGAAAGTTTGAATAAAGTTAACGTATGCATTTGAATCTGTAATCCGGAAAGAAAATTGCAGACGGACGCAGGTACTGACGGGACGGACGGACGGACGCAATGACTGACATATGATTAAAACCATTAAAGTCCCAAAAGCGATAAGTTTAGCATTAATTTTTCCGTGGTAAAATATTCTTTCTCCAATATGTTATAAATCACCCTCATTAAACCATACCACCTGCATTTACTCATGTGACCAAGAACACTGGGCCGTCTAATTAGCGTTCATTAGCGGCCGCGGCCGGAAGTTGATGTTGACCATATGGGTTAACCATAGGCCCGTTGATGTTTTGTCTTGACTTGATTTGACTGTACTCTTATTTTTAAAGTATTTTGTCATTCAGTTTGTTTCTATTGAGTCAAAGTCCACCGTGCTGCCACAGACGCTTATATACAGCTGCAGTAGCTCACTGCTAATGCCGCACAGTAGCTTTCACGAGCCAGTGTTGTGCAGACTTTCCCTCTTTCCAAACTTACCCTTATGAACATTCGATCAAAAACTAACGTCATATTCAAATAATAGAAATCGTGTTGACGTTTTCCATGTTGGGCTACGCTCTGCGGGAGATCATAGAAAAACGATCATGAATACGCATGATAAAATGCTTTGAGGTCAACTCACTCCATAGTGGAAGGTAAAATGTAACTTTGATGATAGTAAATCCGCGATTGTCCGTCACTTTGCATATTATCCATGATAATCTTGAAAGCAGTCTCTCAATATCATCTCTTTAGGATAGCTCCTTTGTATTTCACACAGAATGCCCATCAAACGATGCAGCATCCAGATGTCGCCTATTGGAGGAGAATAAATAGCCACTCAGTCAATGCGGGGAAATGTTGTACGTTGAACTTCAAACAGTCACCCAAGACGCCACTGTTGTCGAAAGATCCGCCTCCGGGCCGAGAATGCGTTCTACAAAAACCAGTACCAACCACGATTTGGTAAATTTTATAACTTACAAATCTGCACCTTGATATCAGTTTCTTACCCGTTGTTTTAGCATGATATAGTTGAGTTGCAGGGCCAGCAAAAATCACACTTAGTGGCCCAACTGTACACAAAGCTATATCATATATCACACTACTTGTTTGTCTATTCTAAACATTCCGCCTGTAATGCCAAAATCTTGCGATGTTGCTATGGAAACTGGCTTTAAATGTGAAAAAAATCAGAAATAATTGGTATAAACAATTCACCAATATTGAGTGCAGAATGGTTACAAGAGAACAGTGAAGTGATAATTATTTACTTTATTCTATCAAAAATTGATACTAAAATGCAACACACCGAGGCGAAAGTATTTCAACAGTGCCAGGAAGGCAATCACATGCAGTCTAAAATAATCTTCACAAATTCTAATTCTAAGTTATAGTGCATCATTAAATATCACCCAATACCAACACTGCAGTGTATGTAGTGTGTGACCCAAAATTTAAAGACGGTATACCACTCGGTTTTGACCAGTTCACTTCATGTATGCACTATCACTGATGAATATATGTTGCGAACCCTTCAAAATCTCGTTGTATACCGTCACTGGGTGCGCTTTATTGCTTAACTTTACTGTCACTGGCTCAAGACCATGCCTTTTCAGCGGCATCGACAGCGCCAGTGTTGACACGGCCAACCCGTTTGTGAACAATACGCTTTGCGAACATCACACGGACACAAACTACAACTGCAAGGGTCGAAGGTGTTCTCAAAGCTGCTATATGCCGTATCATTATTAATGGTCAAGCAAAATTGCTAGATTGTCCATTATCAACCAATATGAAGTGGCACCATGCAGACCACGCATCTTGAAAAGCAAGGTCATGAGGCACAATCACTGGCTAAGGACTACCTCTTCTTTTTTCAAACTATTTTATTATTTTAATAGAATTTTTCACATTTTTTCTTTTTTCATATTACTTTGCTTGGAAATGCCTACTGGACAAATAAATGTAGAATCAAACTAACCAAGTACACTTCATCTTGCTCTTCCAAGTATATTTTACCCAAGTCATGCAAAAACATGTATAAACCATTTTAGCTTAGATTGTTCAAACTTGCCTCCTGCTTCGCTTCTCGTGCAAGCATATTGAGGTAAACTCGTCTAAATGGGAAAGCTATGCCATAAATGGTATATGATGATGAAATACAATCGTTCCCTGTTTATATAGAAGTAAGATATACGTTTACCTTTTCAAACAATGTAAATTAACATTGTGTGCCTATTTTTGCGCAAATAGTTGTGTATGTACTTTACAACCTTAGGGAGCCTTCAGTAATTACAGGGGGGGGTGGGCCGGGGGAATTGGGGGGAGGGTCACTTTTTAGAAAACAGTTCAAGAGGGAGGGTCACTTTTTATAAACCTATCTTGGGGGAGGGTCACTTTTGACAGAAGCTGATATTATGGCCAAAACTTTGATTGTCCGTGTGATATTTCCTGAATAGGAAATCACCAACAAAATACGCACACACTTATAGACCGCCATGCATAGTGAATTGACATTTGGTGAGATTCCAAAATCAAATTTCTTACACAACCATGGACTTGTAACCACTCTAGTCTAATCAAGAACAATAATGTGAATAATCAAGCATACATAAATGCACAGATTTATCTAATTTTGTACTGAAAAAAATTATTCATAGTTTCATCATAGACCCCAATGCATAGTGTATTGAATGACATTTGGTGAAATTCCAAAATCAAATTTCTTACACAACCATAGACTTGTAACCACTCTAGTCTAATCAAGAAAATAAATATCAATAATCAAGAGTACACAAATGCAAAGATTTACCTATTTTTGTATTGGAAAAAACTATTCATAATTTCATCATAAACACCATGGATAGCAATTTCTTGTACACAAATGTTCATTTTACTTCCCTATTCAAGCAAAGTACATTTAAATACATTATCAAACATATATAAAATACAGATATAGCATGTTTTGTGGGGGTAAATTGTCAATAATTTGCCTGATAGATTCCATGTATTATGATTTGATATTTTTGGATGAAGCACTAAATCAGCTACATCTTGCCTTCTTATAGTTGCACAAAATATGGTGACCCTCCCTAAACTGTTTGAAATACCATATCTCTTCAAAAATTCTTGCGTGATAAATTACGACTGTCCCTCCAAAAACACCCCTCTGTAATTTGTCCCTAACATAACAATTGAACCAATTGTTATGTAAATTAGCTGATACTGTTTTAGTTATTCCTGGGGAGAATACCGCAGTGGTTGGGGGAGGGTCAAGTTTTAGAATGTCGGACAAGGGGGAGGGTCACATTTTAGACAGGAGGATGGGGGGAGGGTCACATTTTACGGTACAGGTGTACGCGAAATTCCCCCGGCCCACCCCCCTGTAATTACTGAAGCTCCCTTAGGTCGAAGTACTGATATCAGAGCTGAAACATCATCATGCATTCATCCTTGCTATTTCATTGAAATAACAAGTTCAAATATTACTGTAAGGTACTCATGAATTGCAGTTTGAGTCACGGTGTATAATGACAGTATAGACGTTCTCTCCTGAAAAAGAAGATTCTTTCTCAATCAGAGAGTCGTGGATATGTATGGAGAAAAACTCATTAATACGCCAGAAACATAATTTTAGCAATAATCTCCTCATGCAGGCATCACATGCCAAAGCCCAGGGGCTTGTACCCAGTGCCGTGTAAATTTATACCGTTTTTTGCTTAATAGTTTCATAATCTGTTGGAGATGACATTAAGAAAATAATTGCAAGCTTCAAGTCGTTGAAAGTCAGAAGATTTTCGATCGGATTCGAACTCACTACGTACGGCACCCAGTTGCCCAGAAGACATAACAGCCAAAGACCTAACAGTCAAAACCCCTCCGCCAAATCCCCACCATTAAAAAGAGTGGTTCAAAAGTTTGTTTTATTGTAAAAATGCATTTTTAGATCTATTACTTTAATACTTAACCTTCACATATTCGCAAGAGCCACCAAAAGTCGGAATATATGAAAATGTAATGATCATACGGAACCTTCAGAGTTATGGTAATATAAAGAGGCCGTAGCTGTCTCGGGGGAAATCCACATTTTTTGCAATATATAAAAAGAGAGAAAGCTCGCTTGTTTGAAGATGGAGGTAGAAGCGTTTCGCTCCTATCTCAATGTTTGAAGTATAGGAATAGGTCGTTGTGTCGTTCAAAATGCGTGCAATCGCAAGTATATGGCCAAAGGTGTCAATTTACAAGTGGCAACGTGAACTTTTCAATTTAAGCTAATGACACTGTCTTTGGTTCAGTGTACAGTGTGAATTTATCGATCGACGTTGAAGGAGGCTCAATCAAGGTTTTCAGGGGCCCAGGGCAGCTGAGCGAGGCCCCGATAATTCTACTTCTTCTTCTTTGATTCTTCTTCAATTTTCTTGTGTAGAATGCTGCTACTTGGTCTACTAAAATTTGAAATTAAATTGTAAACAGTCACGTGACCTTGACCGCTATGATGAATGTTTGAAAAGTTTCAGTCAAATAAAAAATATATTCTTCTCTAGAACCAACTGACCATTTGACCTGAAATTTTGCTCAGATCACTATCTATGGGAGTGCAGTCTATAGAGCTGGACGATTTGTGTTGCTTTCTCACGGAACAGTAAGGATAAACTATTCTCACCTATCAAGCTGTACTAAAAATTGCCTTTGTTGCAAATTACCATCACGCTTGGGCCCTGGTAATACTAAATGGGGCTTTAATAAGTCATCTGTCCCTGTGGCCCTGGAGTTATAAAAGGAAGATGACATATGTATGAATTTACTGAAGAACCTAAAGGATAGTTTCGTACATCAAGGTTGTTGTTAATGGATTGACGCGCAGGATCAAGATGTAAAAATTCTCACTTGATAAACAAATTTGACATTCAGACAAAACTTGTTTGCAAACTGGATATTACTAGTGTCTTGCTGTATTTAGTTTGAAGCTATCTTTGAAATTGATAGAAATTGACAAAGACATAGTATTTTACTGGGGTAGGTGCAAGAGTGTGTACAGTGCGTTCCTTTCCGGTAAGGCAAAAACAATGTGCCTGTTCCGATAACATGATTTTCAAAACTAGGGTAAGTAGAATATTTTTATATATGCATTTTTCAGGGGGTTCGAGGCGATCAAACAGTGGCCACAACATTTCCAGAAAAACTTATCATTCTTAATAAAAGCAATAAAACCATAAAAGGCATCCTCGTTCATGCAAAAATCAAATGCCAGGTGATGAATGCGCGATTTTATGTTTTCTTTCTTTCTTTTTTACTTCTGGTTTATGTAGCTTAAAAGGTTAGGGTCGGCAAGTACAAAATAGGGTAGGTCGGGTTGTCGGAACAGCACAATATTTCTCCTCGACCTAAGAGAAAATATTTTAACTTTAATAATAAAAAAGTTGCATTCTGCTGCACTCGGACACCCCTTTCATATTGTAAAATGTAAACATAGTGACCCCCACTATACCAGAGTCAAAGACACTATGACTTCACCTTAGACCAAATGATGTTTTCCTTACAGTTGAGGAAAGTCCCCCATAAACCTGTACTTGTAAGCTCGTCAATATATGTGACTTGCTTTTTTAGTTTTCGTGTTTTTTTCTAAGCTGAATCGCAACATTTTGTTTGAGTACTAAATCATGATAAAATGCCGAGTATTAGGCTCATCAACAACAGTTCATATATGAAAATTCAAATTTGTCACTATTGAAATTAGGAGATGAGAAGTGAGCACGTATAGGGAGTAAGCAAAGAGCTTAGTTATGCACACGAAACAAATACACTGCAAGAATTGGCAAAATTTACAGCTTTGTCTTTTCAACACAGTCTTTATTATATATCTTAAGCTGCGTTTACAAAGACAGGGGGCTTGAGGAATTCAGGGGATTCGAAAACTTCGTAGAAGTAGAGGCGGACTTGAAAGTTTGATCTGCCTGTAAGAGGGGGCTGAAGTTTTTGGGTCCCTTTTCTTACCATTTCAATGTTTGATGGGTAATTCAATGAAAATGTAACAACGTTGTAATGTCCTCCAATTGTTATAATGTTAGTAAAAATTAAATGAGATCTAGCAGCATTTTGTCGCATTTCATTACTTTTGTCTCAAAAAATCTAAAAACGTGTGAATTTTCGTAAAAAAACAAACCAGTAGTTCTAGTATCGGGGCAGAAGCTGCAACTGTTGATAATTTTTTCAATATTTCGATGCAGTTTATCAAATACAGTTTCTTGCTGTCTCTTTACAGCATGCTGAAACACAATCAACGTTGCCCCCAGCCGTTATTTGTGAACCCAGCCTTAATGATCATTGTTATTGTTGACAAATTAATTTTTGTCCGGACTTTATTTTAATATAAACAATAACAATGTTGACTATACGCATGAGGGCTGTTGATAAAGTAAATATTAAAGGCCAAGTCACACTAGCCTTTGGTGATTTTTTCCAATATTTTTTTTTTAATTTCAACCATAATTTCTTGTTCTACTTCCCAAAGCATGTTGAGATACGCAGTATTGAGCTCGTCAACTCAGCCTATCAATGTATAAACTGCGTTGTTATTGTTGACAAGTGAATTTTGATCGCACCAGATTTCAAATGTAAACAATAGCAGTGTGTTTTACACATCTAAAAGCTATGTACAATCTAAGGTGTTTCAGTATTATTTTTGGAGTAGAAGAACTTGAAAAATGAAATTACGAAAAAAATCATGAAAAATTAGCATTATTGGGCCTTTAATACTGAGCTTTTCACCAAGCTTTACGTATTGGAAAAACAAAATTGCAGTTAGTGCTCGGAACAACAATACTGAAAACATTAAACGTTACGGCATTTGGAGCTTGAAATAAATTTCAGGTGATACCAACCCTTCTGATATCATGTAATGAGCACAATCCACGATAACATGTAAGTTCTACAAGATCTTACTGTACACACACTCGGAGCGACCCTGCTCTAACTAAAGAAAATTATGACTGTACTCCAAACACTCAACGTGCACCCACTTTAATCATCAACTAAACCTAGTTCAACACAAAGCACAGTCAAGACAGTGCATAAACAAAGCCTGCCTGTTCTATTCTATTGCGTCTTTGCGTTTGTGACTCGTTATTTTCTTCAGCTGCTGATTTTGCAATTCCCCAGACAAACTTAAATTTTGACATCTGACATACAGTACCAATCAACGTTCTCCAGCGCCGTGGGTGCCATTTTGTCAATTACATAGATTACGTCATACTGATACAGATCTGCTTCTTTACATCAGAACAAACATTCGGTCTTACATGGGTAGACGTCATATCGAGAGCTCATATTTCGTCCCCTTGGCCACGCTGTCCCATACTTTCAGTAGAAGTTTATGGTGAGCTTTGCTATATGATATCATAAGGAGAAATTATTCTTCTTGCCAAAATGCCACATCTTCATTGATAATCACAAAAAATAGGCTCTTGTAAAATTTCTTTAGGATATATAACTCCAATAATGATTTTAATATTTCCTATAAAAGCAAGTCGTTGAAATCAAATGACTTTAGTTACTGTGGTTTTGTGGGGTATAATTTCAACGCTTTCTTTTGCGAGTAACTTGATCTTCCCGTATCATTTAAAGGATTTCTGTATGGCTTACACTTAAAACTCTTTCTTTAATCTTAATTTGTCGTTCTAGAAGAAAATCTTTATTTCAGGAATTGCTCACATCAATATGACTTAGCTGTCATTCCCAATGTCTAACTTTATCATTCCAAAATTTTAAAACAAATTATACTTCTCATTCATAAGAATGATGAGGTTGACTCTATTATTAATATGAAATATTTGATTTTTGGGAACTTTCAATGAGATTGCAACTCAGATGATCAGTATGAGTATGTATTCCATTTTAAAGGTATATTGTCACCTGTTCCAATTTTGCCACAGTTACCATGGAAAGAGAAAATCTAAACAATCACAGATTTTAAGCGGGTGGCCGCTTTTTAAAAACAGCGCCCTAACATGGGCATTTCGAATACCAAGGAACGCCCCTTTGACCATATATGGGCATATTTAGATTACAGATGACTGTATACCTTTAAAGAATGGTGCTTACAGAAATGTAACTGCTATAATATCTTTCAACAAGACTTGGAAATCAATATACTTTTTGAGTCTTTATTAGATTGTAAGAGAGCTAAAATGAAATGGGAAACTTAATTTTGTGTAAAAAATTAAATATAGATGAATTTAAAAAAAGAAAAACATTACGTGTCCTCAAAAAAACTAAATGTAACTTAAAGTTTATCACCGTCGTTCCATTGTAATACAGATGCCACTTTTTCTCGAGTGACCTAACTGACCATCTTTATTGTGTTGTTTTGTTTTAACAACACCTTCATTTTCTGTGTTATGTGATAAACAAAGATCGTTCAGCCGATCAACAGTCTACATGAGAAACGAGTACACCCGCCTACTATAATTAGTCTCGTCCAATCTAATGAGAGAGCGTCACTTTTAAGAGACCTTGTTGTTTGTGTAAGATAGAAATATCGTGTGTTTTGTGCATACAACGTATGTATAACAGACACTAAAACGGCGAGGTAAAGTGAAACCAGCTGTAAATGCTTCAGACAACACTCTAAATGCTTAGGATAATATGCTGAATGCCTAAGACAATATGGTCAATGCCTAAGACAACACCCTAAATGTCTACGGCAACATACTGTTTGCCTAAGACAAAATTGCAAATGCCTAGGCCAGCATAGTAAATGCGTAGGACAAATTATTAAAATCGCAGGACAACATGCTGAATCGTAGGACAACATAATGAATCCCCATTAGAACATTGAAATCCCATTACAACAACATACTGAATGCCTATGACAACATATTAAATGCATTACATAACATGCTGAATGCCAAGGGCAACATGATGAATGCCTATGACAATACATTGAATGCATGGCACAATTAGCTAAATGCGTATAAGACAATATGGTCAATGCCTAAGACAACGTAGTAATTGCCTAGGACAACACTGTAAATGCTAAATGCCTATACTAGGACAACGTCTGAATGCCTAGCACAATATGTTCAATGCCTAGCACAACATAGTAAATGCCTTGGAAAACATATTGAATGCCTAGGAGAAAATAATGAAATCCAAGGACAATATGTTGAATAGCTAGGACAATATATTGAAATCTGGGAAAACATACTGAATGCCAATTACAACATATTAAATTCATTGGACAACATGTTGTATGCCTATAGACAACATTGTCAGTTCTTATGACAACGTTGAAAATGCTTTAAACGTAATGTTAAATGTACATAACATCACTCATGACGATATGATGTTAGCCCACTTAAGTCAGCCATGATTTCCATAGTATGGGGTGGTAAGATCGAAACACTAGCACTGTGTTGTGCCTTTGAGCAAGTCAATTTACTCCTCATTGCTCCATTGTAGTAATTGGGTGGGTTATGGTTATGGGTAGCACTATCTACTTTGAAATGTTCATGTACTGTTAAATTTTCCGCATGGTAGTTAAATCTAGTAAATATTCTCAGGATATACCTTGTTTAGAACAGATAATGGACGGACTTATCCAATGAAATTTACTGCAGTCAAAATTTCAACAACTTAAAATACCTTGTGTGATCTGCAACTTCGACACGAAGTTCGATATCCTGCTTTTTCAGCAATTGGTTGTTCGTCCACACAAATGGCAAAGGCGGTAGTACTCTGTTATTTCCATATTTTCACGCAGTCTGCTCACAGTGTTCATTAGCGTATTTCTTCCAACGGGCTCACTCGAATACAAACAGTCTGATCTTTAGGTATTTTTGGCCGGTTGTAGATAGAAATCATCTTGAGGGCGATCTGGAGGACTAAATAGATACGGAAGTGTTACTTTACTTAAAAATGTGAAGGCGTAAATTCGTTCAGATAGATAGATAGATAGATAGATAGATTGATAGATAGATAGATAGATAGATAGATAGATAGATAGATAGATAGATAGATAGATAGATAGATAGATAGATAGATAGATTTACACACGCCAAGTGATAGTTCACAACATTTTATTATGGCGGGAGGGCTACCCAAAAGTTTCATGTTGTATGCATCGCTAACGTCGTTTAAGGCCGCGAATTAAATTCGATGAAAATTCTTCTCTTCCGCCCTCTGCCATTAATAATGCTCGTTTCCTCATTACACAATGTACAGATAAAACCTGCGTTCAATATCGTTCGACCAGTTCTTGTGCGTCGAGAGGTAACGGTAACTGTACAGTCGCCTACGGTATCGATCGACATATCCCGGTGTCTCAATGATGTCATCGACGCTACGCCGTCCAGTCGCACTTACGCGTGTTTCCAGTTTCGACAAGAGATCATGTAATGTTTGAAAAATCCTATGGAATGGCAATCAAAATTCCTAAAGTATCTTAAATATAGATGAAGATTTAGGTACATCAAGATATGCTCACAGTAAATCTGCAAAGAAAACGTATTATTCTATACCTGTTTCGCTTATTATCACCATAGCAGTACTGTTTTAGATTTATCATAAACCCATTGGGTTTATTGTTTTGTTTCATAGTCCGAGTAATTCGATAGTTAAATCAAATTTACGATCAAATGCCTTTTCAAGTTTCACCATTACAGTAGTTCGCATGACGATACGTGTATTTGTTTTTGTGTATTCTTTCCTCATTACCCATTGGCTGTAGAAGTAAGACCAGGTGCCGCCAACTCAAATCAATTGCTGAAAATTAAAACATGTTTTTAACAATGAATATCGTAAAACTTAAAATGTTGCAGCTACGTTGACATGATACATCCATTAATAGCGCATGAAATACATTGTTGTAAACAAGAAAGTCGCACATGCGCAGTTCCGACGACCGCTTCCTCTAAATGTTGCTGAAGAATATTTTTTCCCTAAAATGTTCACAACCATCGCTCAAGAACAAGAAGCGAGTCGTAATGCCGCAGGCTCCCGTTCCCATTAGTTTACCTTCGTCGATATGTCAGGATATGGAAAGGACGAGAGGAACATTGATATAGACTCTAATAACCAGCTCCGCTTTCCCGGGGCTTGTCATTCATTATCCAAAGAAGCGATGTGAGGAAGAATCGACACAAGGACTCCGATATCCGAAAAAAAATACATGTAGTCTGAATTCTAATTACCGACTTGTTCGCTTGAATATCTCTTTAAGATTGGCCAAGGGTACTTCCATCTTTTAAAATGTAAACCGACAAGTGATGCGCTTCTTACGCTTTTCATCATAGCTTAAGTTTCCTTGAAGCTTAAGAGTATGAGCCTGTGCACGTTTCCAAATGAAATGGGTGAAAATCTGATTTGCGCGGGTAGAAGGACTGTAAGTTCCTGTAAACGTGAGTGAAGTGGCGAGACCTGTTGAGCAGAGGTGTACATACGGCAACGCTTTGCCAGAGATATCGATTACAAAGTGTAAATGATTATGGAGAAAAAAATCCAAACTTTGAAGCCTCTTTTTCAAATCAATCATTCTCATAACAGGTCAACTTTTTCAAAGGACAAGGAGATCGTATACTACTTTGAGAAAGGGCGTGGTTCTAATCATTAAACTTCGATTTGCTTCACGGTCTACTTGCCCTGCCAAAGGGAGCGACATGTAAACATCGGTGTTAGTCAGCAAAATTTATTTCGCCTTCTTCGTTCGTCTTCAAAGCAATTTAGGCCAAAAAAAAAAAAAGAAATGTTTCTGGTCAGGCCTTTCTTTAAAAAATGGTGCGGCGACGCGGCTTTTTTTTTTTTTTTTTCCTCCTCCTCAAGGGAGGGAGCAGGGTCAGTTAAAGCGCCAAAGCTTAGCGGCTAATTTGCATAATCATTTGCATATCATTAATTTATATTTGCATATGGATGTAAGCTTGCACATGCATCCACACATACATGTACACTCACAACAAATGCAATGGTAACACAAAAGTGTGCAGTTTGAACATCATGGAAACTCTTTATTACACTTAAATAAATCATCACAGTATTGTAATTACAATTGCAATTAAAACAGAAGATTCAGATTGAAACTTTGAGAGCAAGAAATGGTTCGTCTCATTGGAGTTTCATTAATACATATATTGCTAATAAATTGTCAAAACTTGCCAACAAAGAGGAAAATTCAAAAGTTTAAGCTTTACACAATTCAAATGCAATTGAATTTTATATCATTTTTGAACGACAAACACCGCGAATAATTTTTCATCACGGGGATAGATTTCAACCAGCGGCCCCCCCCCTCCCGCATAACTTCTACTTCCACTGAACATCGTCGTTCGATTCTTGATTTTAAAAATACCACCAAGATGATCACAAGACATGAACTAGGTACAACCAGAATCCCTCGAAAATCAGGTGTAAAATCTTTCAGAGAACGTGTCAGAGTGGAACCACACGCGACGCCAGGATCAATGTCAACACGTTATGAACCTGTCGACCAACATGGCCGCCGCCATATTGAAATTTATGCAATGTGAACTCGATCGCGATCGTGATCGTACTCAGACAAAACTCATCGTTGTACAATCATAATCAACCTCACCAGTCAACTCTTGTTTCTTTTGCGGTCCATTTCGTTGATCAAAGCATGGGAATGTGATCAAAGGCCCTGCTAGTGCTACACCGCCTACCTCTGTGAACACTTGTCCGCGATGTATACTGTCTTTGTTGGTCGTAATAGTCGTTCTGGAATGAAAATTTGTGAACAACCCAGCCGATTCTTCTATTGTTTTTAACGTTCCTCTCAACACTTCCGGACAACTTATCTGATGCATACCATACTTCACACCTTCCACTCTTTCACCAGGTTAAAGTTGCAGTGAGCGCTTATGTGTAAGCATCAGTTGGTAGCTATACGCAGAGCGTGTGAACTAAGGATGGCGGGAATATTTTAAAGCGTAGCGGGGAGAATCAAAGCGTAGCGGGGGGGGGGGGGAGGGAGGCGAAAGCGTAGCGGGACCGCTATGGCCTGGGGATAACACTGAGTTTTGTAGTTTTATCAATGTAGTAACATTTAAACTGTTCATGCAGTCACTGATCATGTGCCCAAAGAATTTTCTTTCTCTTCAGCCGTTTTGGTTTGGTGTTATAGTAATCAGTATGTAGTTTGCCACAGCCGCCGGCCTCAAACCAGGAAAAAAAAAGGGTGACGCGCTGTTGTTCAAGTGACGCGCGCGCTGACCAGAAACATTTCTTTTTTTTTTTTTTGGCCTTATGAAGGTCGCGAGGTAAAAGAATCCTACTATACTACTATACGGCTACGTTCATAAATAACGTTTAGGAATGTCAAGTCTTCATGTCAAAATATTCGTGTGGTGGGTGTGTGGAGGGATCGCGATTGAAATCTTTTTTTTTCAGATCCCACCTCAATACCCTAAAAAATTGTCAAGTGTCCCTGAGTAACCTGCCTCAGCTAACCATGGTGTATTTGAGTAATGCCCTCTCTAACATTGGAATTTTGACTACCCCCTCCTCAACTCAGAAAAGTTAAATATCAATACATGTATAAAAAATAGAGCAGTAGTAAAGGCCTTTCAAATCCCGGCGTACTCGTTAGATTATTATCAGTTATCTCATGACTTTTGAAAAAGGTGAAACCAACAAAATGAAATTCAAAGTCACAATATGGTGTTGAATCCCTGCCAAAATTACGCTATGCCATTTGTAATTACGACATGCCTTTCGTAGTAACAACATGACATGATGAGATGCAAAATGCGATCATTTGGAAATGGAGACTTAACATTCGTAATTACATGACATGATGAGGTACAAAATGCGAATATTTGGACATGCAGACTTGACATTCTTACATGAAGAATGCAAGAATTTGACCGTAAGAATATTCAATGTGAAATTTATTTAGATTTGGTTATGCGCAATGAAAACGCGCGATACATCATGCGGACATGCCATTATGCGAGATACCTACTTGATACTGGGCCTACTTGTTTGTTCGTTTTTACGAAAATTCATACATTTATAGATTTTTTAGAGGTTAAAGGAATGAAATGCGATAAAATGGTTCCAGAACGTGTTCAGTTATCACTAACATTGAAACAATCGGATGACATTAAAATGTTATTAAATTTTCTTTGAATTAACCATGAAACCTTTGAGTCATATAAGGAACCAATTAATTTTCAGGCCCCCGCCCTCCCATAGAGGCAGAGCAAAAATTTCAATTCCCCTTTTGATACCCCAAAACTTTACGAATAACCCCCTGAATGCCTCCAGCCCCCCCTAATTGTTTTTGTGAACGCCTAATGATTATATGACCCTCCGTCTCCCGTTGATAGAATAGTCCCACACTGCATATCCGCCATTGTTTATTTTTCATTCTCCACGATGTTGGTTTTCATTCTCTAAAACCCGCAATTTCATTTGTTTGAAGCATTATCCTTTCATCTGTGAAGAGTTTTTACCCATAACTATTACAGCTGTCACTGTCAGTTGTTGTTTTCAGACCATTTGATATTGTAATGTTGAGTTTTTTACGTGCATACCATGCACATGCCAGTTTATAGTTCACACTATGCTGTTGATCGACATGACGTCCTTGTTTCACGTTTATTTTTTATCGTAAGATATGATTTATGTGGGAATTTCACCAAAATGTCACTGATTTTGTGTTATTAGTAAGCTTACTTATCAATTCATGGTGGAAATTTTCATATCACATTTTATCATAAAAATTATGACAGGGATTGACGTCGTGTACTGTTCTCCATCAAATAGGAGACATTGCCGATGCGTCGAGCGCCCTCTACAGGGCAACGTTGACAGCGGGCCTTCTTTAAAGAAATCACCATTTGCTGCTAAGCTGATGGACCTCAAACCTGGCAAATGGTACAGCTAACACAGAAATATTTGCGGCCGCCAACATTATTGTAATGAAACACGAGAAAATCGGGGGAGAAACTCGCGAACCAGGTAGACAACAAGTTCTTTGAATTTCACCAATTACTACCAAACATAGTGTTTCTGCTGATTGACACACCATTTACACACAATATACATGTCATGAAAAGTGGTGATCATTTGCATTAACACGTAGATATACTACAAAGTTTAAGACATAATGTTATCAGGAAATACAAACGCTTTGCTAACCTCAAAATGTACTTTTAAAGACATAATCCTTACACTATACTAAGACTTTTGATGCGCACATAGTTGTATCGATTATCTACACATAATTATACAGAAGCATTACTGATTCCAAGTACAATATCACTGACGCCATGTGTTACATTCCACCACTGCATACAAATTGATGAGAAATATACATCATAAACAAATCACAAAATTAGGGCTATACCTATATTCTTTAAGATTCAGACAGCAAGTATACTGTTTCATAAATGTGCATCTTTTGCGAGACAGAAATGAGTAGAATACACTGTAAGACAGTTGGACATGTGAAGTTTAGAGCATGTTTTTCTCGTTAAATTTGTATAAAAAGGCAAAGGAAAGTAAAGCGTTGACAGGCTCGGTTCATATGAAGGTACCTTACTGATGCGTTCGTTGTTGACGTTTTCAAAGTTAATCCGGTGATGATCTGGTGACAGCGTCCACAGATTAGTAATTACCCTTGCTTGCTTTGGCGCATCAAGCAATCAAACGCATCAGATAATGGACGCGGTACAGAGACAAAACTTGGCGTAGGATTGTCAAAGGACAAATACATGACACAGGGAAGGAGAAAAAGAAATCTTTATAAAACCATTGCTATCATAAGACCAAGACACCAAAGGTCGGTAGAATAAATCTTTATTGGCAATATATATCGTAGTCAAACGTATTAAATAAAATAAACAATAGAAAGGAGAAACCTGTACTGTGACCAAGACATCTCTATCCCCACCCCACCCTGGGGACGGACATGTAGGCAATCCCAAATGGTTACAGGCCGATGTTTGATGGGTAGGGCATCAAGCATGCATCCCATTATCAAAACAGTCCGCTCCACGGTCCTACGAGGCGAACTCTTAACAAAACGAAACGAAAAAAGTGAACCGAAACGAAACGAAACAAAACAAAACACAAAATAGGCCTAAATCAAAACTAATTATGGTTTCATTCATTTTCATTCATCTAAGCCTATGGAATACAAATGACATGTAGTCTAAACCGTAAGCGCTGGATGGTAAGTCGTTAGGCATGATTCAAAATGCGATACAAGTGACAAGTGAATTTCAGCCACAGTAGCAGCTAACATAGTTAAATGCAACTAATACAATAAAAAAATTCGATGAACTGCCACTAAAGATTCCAGGCTGACTTGACAGTGTTTGCTATTGGCTACAATGACTGTAACAATTAGAGGAGAGAAAGATAAACCACTCAATGATTTGGAGTGCATACACAACGGAACAGCTAGCTTGGATCATGGTCATCAGTAGTACAGTATCGCTGAGAAACTATCATTGTAGGCCTACTCAGTGGAGATTGACATGGAGACAGAGCCAATCTGCTCTTTGAATTGTAATCAGATTGCCGAGATTCTGAAATGTTTCATAGTGACACCTTGCATCTTGCTGTTAATTTTATATATTTAGAAAGTGTCTAGATTTTAGGTCGGGGAAGGGCTGGGGAAGTTTTCACTTTCCTTGTATTTCTTTCTATTCCCACAGGACATTGTAATGAACAGTTTTTTTTGAGCCCAAGGTTTACGGCAGAAGGGCCCGAGTCGAAGTGTGCGAGGGCCCGTACGCAGCACGACCGAGGTCCACAAATCGTGCATCTGGGCTGTAAAGGTTCTACCATATACCTTATAGAATGATAATTAATAATATTCGGCATAGTTTTGGTGATATAAAAGAGTACGACATCGAAAAGTCATCGCCATTTGTGTCATTTAAAAAAATGCCATGCTCGGATTCCGTCGTGGATTTCCATAAATAACAATATCATTTGTTAATCTGCAGAACTCCTCTGAGAATATGCAAAACAATATACGTGGCCAATAAAGAATGGGCCGACTAAAAATGGTATAAAAACGACAACAGCCTGTTGTAAATTATTATAATTTGAACAGGCAGTGAGGTCTCACCATTAGAAAACAAATCGATTGCAAAAACACATAATGACTATACGTAGGCATTATGTGTAATTATTTCGCAATGAAATCACTGCAGTGTGCACTTGAAGATAACGAGCGACTGCTAGCTTGGCTCATATACCATCGCATGATCCGACTCGACTTATTAAGTTTACTTTTTTCAAATTTCAATAGGCCTAAAACATGAGATAAAACAAAACAGATATTACCAATAGCATGCTTAGTATACATTTGATTTCACTGGAATTTACAGATATCAACCGATGTCACCGGCGCGTCTCCACTGTCGCCACTACGGTATGAACGAGAAGACGTTGTTCTAATCTCTGGCTGGCTTCAAAGTTTGCAGATAGCAACGCGCGTAGTAACCAGAATAATTCACGCGATTTGTGTCTGTCAGATTTGTTCATATTGTCCTGAAAGGTTGATATATGCATTTTAAAATTAATTTTCCCGTTTCGGTCAAAAACCTTTTTCCTGAAATCGCTTTCCGATTTCTTTGAAACTTGGTATGAATGTTCAAAAGGGTAAACTTACTTAAGGATGTACGACCGGAAAAATATAAGCGTACTGCGCCGATTTCCGCGCAGAAATGTATCCATAGTAACCACGCGCGCATAGTGACGTTCCGAACGTTTTGCGTTGCACAAAATGTCGTCTGCAGCTGGGACGAATATAGGTATATTCGTCCCAGTCTGCAGGTAAAGGAAAATCGCGCCGAGAAAATGTTCAGCGTGCCCTCAAAACACGCTGGAAGGTACGACAATTCAGCAAAGAGATAAAAAATGCAACATGACCGTAGCCTGCACAGCGCGCAGCGTAAGTCAGAAGTGTGACGTCTGATTCGCTATAGCGCTGTTCACGGTTAGGCCTACAGGTTTGTTACTAAATATAGCTGTACGCGCGCGACACCGGACACGCAGCTTGAAATGCGGACAAATTTTATCAATGTTGCATGCGTGGCTGTTTTTGCAGCTTGTACTCTGAGTCGTGAATATGTTTTTTAGTATTCACTGTTACACTAGCACTCGCCCACTGAGATGTATTTTCGTCGTTCTTGCATGCGTAATTTTCAAAAGCGTAATCTAAAAATGCGGACAAATATTTATTTTTGCATATTAATGAGAGAACAGTGACGTAAACTGTGAACAGCCCTATACAAGAGAGGAGGTCGTGGTTATAATCCCAATGATAGTGTTGCTAGTAGACCTACCGGAGAATGGAAGAATGGCCGTCGCATTGTCGATTTGAGTGTACTAGCCGAAAATCTTGACACTTGTGTCAGTTGCGGGCTTGCCTTTACGATTGTCATCGTGTATTGGGAAACGCGAAGTTCACGGCCTCGGCTCCTGGCTCCACGTAGGCCTAGTGTGTGACAACTTAGTCCGCAGCGAAGTCAACCTATAAAATCCCCATCGATAAGCGTCACGGCAATAAATATTACGTGATTTTTTGTATGCTGTATTAATATATTGACTCTAAAAGTAAAAGAACCTAAAAGTCTTTGCTTTGTTCTGTCATTTCCCTCTCATTAAAGTTTACAGGTAGGCTTGAATCATGACCATGTCTGGACAAGCCACTGCAGGTAGCCACTGCAGGTCAGCAGCATTTGAAAAGCGCCCTCGTGCGACGAACCCGGGAGAGCATGGTTTATCGCCAGAACCTGTAAATCCTAGTTAGATTTTGCAAAATTGTGAAAAATCGAGCTCGGTGACCTACTAAACAAAATGTGGTTTTGAAAAATTCACAAAAAGAGCTATTATTTAGCAAAGTTTGAGAAAATTGACATTAGTAGAAACTATAAATAATTAATAAATTACCCTCTCCCAGTCCTAAAATTTGGGGCATATTTGTTGCAATTTTGGTTAAAAAATAAATATCGTGACTTTTTAACTCAATTTTAATGCAAGTAAATTCTTCAAAGTAGCTTAGATTTATAATTTCTTTATTCCTTTACAGTGTAAACGCGGAAAATGCAATTATGTGATAAATATGAAAATTATGACCTGTTTTATTGATTTTTAGTGATTTTGTGAAAAACCGTGAATTTTTAATGTCATTTTGTAAAAAAACAAGCACGGTGACCCCATCTTTTTTTCCCAGTTTTGGACTATTCACATATGTAGGTATTCAAAAATCCCCATTTGAAAAAATTGACATTACTTTTACTTTTTCCGATCGTACATCCTTAAGTTTGTTCAAATTGTGGTAAACTTTTGTATATGTTGATTTTGGGTCATTTTTTTCTGGTAATCTTAGCTGAAATTAACTCTTTTATTGCCTTTTTTGAAAATTAATATTGTCTGACAAGTTAAGTATTACATATAAAAAACTAAAATAGGAAAAAGGCAAATATGGCACCAGAAAATAGCTAAATGCTAATCGAGTCTTGACCCTTCTCTTAATTTTTTTCACATTCCATGTTCCACCATGTAGTGCTCAATGTACAGTATTAACTTTCTCACTACTACACTCTTCTAACAATCACCGTCTTAATTATGGTATCTTAATGTACTCATATTCCGTAAATTATTCCAAAATTTTGTACCCATGTACGAAATTGCAAATTGATCCACGTAGGTATCCATTTTGGGTAATAATAGATTCGCACCAAGTTTGAATCCAATGTCATGACAATGATCTGCCATTTCATAAAAATCTTGTATAAGATTAAGGAAAATTTTAATATTGCAAACCAAAAATAAATTTCCTGACAAGAAATTTGTGAAATTTATGGTTTTGTGATCCGTTGTAACACAAGCAGTTTTTTAAATTCGTCTTTCAAGCGGAAAATGCAGCAGTATAATATTTATTTTTGCATATAAATGATAAAATAACGTAATATCCGGACAGCGCTATTAATTATACATTTAATTTGTTATCAAATTGAGACGTCTTTCTAGGACGAAGAGGAAGTCTCCTTGGTGGCATACGACTTATTTTGGACGGGTTCTATTCTCATATGGAAGATGTCTCGAAGCATTCTGTTCAAACTAGGTACTCTTGTAACTATTACTATTACTACTAGCACTATTATTCCTACTATTACTACTACTACTACTACTATTATTACAGTATCTTTCGAATCATCATCCTTCGCCTTTTCTGTAGTGCTACTTGAGAACGTGGTGGGGGGGACTGTAGGAATCGACAGAAACCTCGCTGAAACGATATTCGACGGCGCCCCCTCGTTCCCCGTGCCATCCACCGCGCTGACACAAAAGAAATACGTGACATCCGGGACTACATCAGATAGAAGTACGGTGACCGTTTCGACCGATCCGAACTGCTTGGGAGATGTCAGGTTATTACCTGCAGTGACGTTGTCATCTGTGAGTTGAACTCCTTCAAGGAAATCTTGCGCAAAGGCTGTGAAATTGACGCTGTATCGTAAGACATATTCTTGGGCTGGAAAATGAAATAAAATACACAGTAGTTAATTTAGTTGGCATTATTCTCGCTTATTCGTAAAACGTACGATTGTAAGTGTATACTTGCTTCTGGACAAGCAAGAAAGTGTGCACATTCAACTCTGTACTAAGGGACTGTGGAAAATTCCTACCATGCACGAAAATTGTCGATACAAAAGGAATTCCATGTTATAAAGTCTTACTAACAGTCCTTGGTGTTGCGCAAGAGGTTAAGATTAGAAAGACGCACAGTCGATGCTTTCATTGTCAATAATAGTATTGATTCATGATTAGTAATACGAAAGCATTTTCACTTGATATGTACACTAGTGGGACCACTATGCATTGAGTAAATACTTAATTCAAAAACCCATTTTATCCTTGATGAAAACAGTTCACACACTCTGTGTTAGACACGGGCAGGTATATTTTCTGTTTATTCTGCCAAAAAGTTGGACATAAAATAAAATTTTGTCATGATCACAACCCATTGTGTTTATCGTTGCGATAGCAACTGTAAGCTGAAACTAGCGTTAAGTAGAAAAACTGGAAATTCTGCCAGAATTGGTAAAATAATATAACATGACTACGCTCTTTTCTCATAGGAGTGATCTTTTGTTAGTTTACGACGCTTACGTAGAGGCCCTATCTCCAAAAATTGAACAAATCTGGTAGGGTAATTCTTGGAGTCGACACAACGTTCCCTTCTCGAACAATTTTTGTCACTTTGCACCGGTTACAAATTTATTTTAGTGCTGTAATTGCACATTTCACTGCTATTATGACTCTTAAAGCATCAAGTAACTCCGCACAAAGATACTCACAAATGGATTGTTTAAATATTCGTAGCGCTTGTAATGGTAACTTTACTCACCAACGGAAAAGCATGGTTCAAAGATCACATATATAACTCATGGCCCTGTCACTAGGTACCCCTGAAAGACAAAACTCTCTCACACCTGTTCCTACATCAAAGTCATCACCGGGTGCCGTCCATTGCAGTGTAATCGTCCTATCTTCGTAGGACGTCTGGGTGACTCTAAGATCGGTGATCCTGGACGGTGGAAAAACATCGGTTGTACCGTTTGTAAATGGTACCTGTGTCACACCTCCGGACATCTCCCTGTGGAACTGTCCAGTCGATTCGGTGTTGTTGTTTGTGTTCGTTTCCTCCACGGGTCCAGCTGGATGAAATAAATCAAATTATTATACACCTACGTCTGTAACCTATGGAGTTTCGTCGTACAGTATATTTTGCTATCAGAGGATGCGGAGTCCAATAACTTTGACGCGGAGTATAATAACTTTAGGTGTTATTGGACGCTATTTGACCTTTGACCTCAAAACACCTTTACGTCAACACGAAGAAAATGAAAGTAATATTTTACATTCTTACAACAATATATACTTCTTAACATTCAGTACTTCACAAAGTAAATTATGGTCAGTCCAAAACCGGTGAATTTGAGTGAAATTATGCTGCTTGAATAAAATTTCTAGCACGCGCACTGCGCAGCGCGGGTTGAAATTTCGTTCTGTGCGCTTAGCGGACGCGCTGAACGCGTTCCCAGTCTGCTGGCGATCGCTCAGTGCAGTGCGCGAGAACCACACAAAAACGCCTAACTTTCGACTTTTCCAGGTAAAGTTGGACTAAAAAGGTGTATAATAATAAGATTATTCACAAGATACCGGGATTTATGTCCTCGTACATAGTACGCTTCGATATTGTCCTCGACGCTACGCGTCTCGGGCAATACCTCCGCTGCACGATGAACTCGGACATAAATCCTAATATTTTGCTAATAACCTTATAATATCACTCGTGTGAAATAACTTATGTGCGACAAAATGCAAAAGCCCTAAATTACCTGAACTATATTTACAAAAGAATAAAGCGTGCTAAATGAAGGCAGATATGAAAGACGAAAGAGATCAGTCGATTGATAAATTGATTTACTGATTAGCTCACGTGTTTACACACATGGGCTAATGTCATAGCTATGTCTGTCTGTCTGTCTGTCTGTCTGTCTGTCTGTCTGTCCGTGTGTGTGTGTGTGTGTGTGTGTGTGTGTCTGTCTGTCTGTCTGTCTGTCTGTCTGTTTACATGATAACTCAAAAACGCCTGATCAGATTCAAGTCAGTAGACAGGTACCATGTACTAGTTGCAAGAACTGATTAGACTTTGGGTAGTGTGGCATGTATATTAATGAAGATATGCAATATCATTTTTTTCCGTACAATGGTTTCCCTATGGAGACGGTAATAACAGTTTAGACATATACTAAGAAATACTGCACAAAATTTCATGAAACTTTTAACAGATGACAATCTCAGAACATTATGGTGATACTGTGAGTGTCATGTCAATTGTCTGCTCATTTGCATATTTAATGAACTTTTGTTAGTAGTTACATAACTCTGAAATTCCTACACCAAACTTGATGATACGTGCAACAAATATTGATCTGATATGTATCTAATTATACTTAGAAGCATTGGGCAGTGTAAAGTTAATAAATAGCTTATTTCATCATTTTATGAAGTTTTGTAATTAGTCATATAACTCCGATACAACTGCACTAAATGTGATGAGATCTGCAGCAGATACTTATCTGACAGATATCTAACTGTGGTGTAAAGCACTTAGTAGTGTGAAGTTAATTAAGTCTTCATTTGCATATTTAATACACTTTGTAATTAGGTATATCAATCTGAAATTACGGCACACAATTCAGTGAAATATGGAACAGGTATGGATCTGATAACAATCTAATTGTACTGAGAAGCATTTGGCAGTGTCAAGTTTAACAAATAGCTCATTTGAATATTTTATAAAGTTTTATAATTAGTCATATAACTCCAAAATAACTGCACCAAATGTGATGAAATCTGTTGTAGATACTGATCCGACAGATATTTAACTGTGGTGTAAAGCATTTAGTTGTGTGGAGTTAATTAAGGGTTCATTTGCATATTTAATTAACTTTTGTTATTTGTGATATTACTCCAAATGACAGCATCAAATTTCATGAAACTTTCTACAGATATTGATCTGATATATATCTAATTGTATTAAGAAGTATTGAGAAGTGTCAAGTTAATAAATAGCTCATTTGCATATTTTATGAAGTTTTATAATTAGTCATATAACTCCGAAATAACTGCATCAAATGTGATGAAAACTGCTGCATATACTGATCCGACAGATATCTGACTTTGTTGTAAAGCATTTAGTAGTGTGAAGTTAAGTAAGTCTTCATTTGCATATTTAATACACTTTGTAATTAGGTTTATAATTCTAAAATTACGGCACCAAATTTGGTGAAGCCTGCTACAGATATTGATCTGATAAATATTTAATTGTGCCCTGAAACATTAAACAGTGTCAAGGTAATTAAGGGCTCATTTGCATATTTTATTAACTTTGTAATATTAGTGATATTACTCTAAAATTAAAGCATTAACTTTAATAAAAACGTGCTACAAATGTTGATATGGTGGATATCTAATTGTCCCATGAAGCATTGAGCAGTGTCAAGTTAATTAACAACTTATATGCATATTAAATAATGCTTTGTATTGAGTAATTATAATTAATTAAGTTTTTATTTTTCTATACCGTAAATCCTTAAAATGCTCTAAATGGTTTACAAATGTAAAAAAATAAACAAATTCTTGACGCTAAAAATAGACACAGGGAAATTTTAAATATTTTTAAAAAGACAATTAATTAAAAACCTTGCGGAAAAGATGCATTTTTAGACGTTCCTTAAAACAATTGACAGTATTGCACCTTCTAATATCAGCCGGTTAATCGTTCCATAAACGCGGAGGGACATGGCTGAAGGCCCGTTTGTATATGAAAGAAGACCTCGTGAACGGAACCTCAAGCAAACCCAAATCTGAAGAATGCAGACGGTGCGCATTACTCCTGGGTGTTAAAAGGTCAATAATATAGATAAGGGCAAGACCATGAAGTGCCTTAAAAACCAATAATAAGACTTTGAATTCAATTTTACGCTCGATTGGGAGCCAGTGAAGAGATCTTAAAACACGAGATACGTGATCATATTTGCGGCAGCCAGTGATTAAATTTAGTGATTAAACTCTGAGAGTACTGTGCGAAGTTGATAAAACCTGCTACCTATAGTGATATAACAGATATCTGATTGTTCTGTCAAGCGTATTACTATTAATGAATCTGCTGTAAAACACGTGAGCACATTCACTTCACATCTGGTTTTAGTTATCCTTACAATATCATATCACTCTGTGAATAACATTGTGTGAATTATACTACGTTTTAGAGAAAGAGTGTCCTCATATGAAATCTAAATTTGAAATAAACTTCACATATTTCTGAGATGAGATATACAATATCCATGAACTCCACCTATCCTTTGTTATACATTTTGACCACTCACGTGGAACATTGGGTAAGGCTTTTGACCTAATAACTCGAGCCGATGTGAAAGGAACTTCTGCCTTGTTGTACGGGTCTTCGGCATTCATTTTGAAGTTGTAACGACAATTAGGACACGTCGATGTTACGAAATCCAGGAACACGCCCGAATACACCCCATCATCCTTGCTGATGTCAACGCCTGAGAAAAAAGTAACGGGTTACCGCAAATCTACCACCAGAGGCGGTGATCCTAACGACCCAAAGTTGCATAGTATACAACCGGGCTCTATATCTTCCTTAGTGTTGTAAACTGGGCCTGCACATATACATGGTATACTTTAATTTCTCACATGCAATAGCTTTCAGCGCAATACAGCTTTCTTCTCAGTGTAGCCAGGCTAAGCGAATTCTTATATAGCCAGCAATGCCAGCAGTTCTTGCTGAGGGAATATCGGATGGAGGGAGAGATTAGAAGCTGCGAATGCATCGGAAACCGGCAATGAATGGACTATAACTCTTTTGAGTCGTTCAATAAGCAACGATGTGTTCAGAAAGAGGACAACATTTCAAATAGGGTAAACTCTGCTTTCTTACCATGCAATAAAAAGCAATTAAAGGCACTCTCTTTCATGAAATTACGCACCTGCACCGTTGTCAAGGAGATTGAGGAACACTGGGAAGTGCGGAGTCGGTCTCTCTACTATGGCCGTGACGGTGGCCTTCAGAACGGGGGTGTATCCACGAGTTACCTGTGCGTAGATGTTCACTTTCGGTTGCGAATTGGTCATCGACACCTCGCCCACTTTTGAGGTGACTCGGATAGGCTGGATATTGTCTCTGCTCTTCGACTGTATAGATATCTCAACAGGCTGATCTGGACCCGACACTTCGTAGGACCATTCTCCGGGCTTGGGGACAAGTAAAAAAATAAACAATGCCGCGGATACTGGTGATGGAAGATCTTTGGGACAAATGGCCCGACGTTTACTATTAAAGTATACATAACTGGCGTCGAGGTTCGGTTTCGAAATTTTATTTCTCTATAATAATTTTACGTATTATTTTTCAGTGTGTTTTTCGGGGACAAATATATGGATTAGTAGTGGGAGGGACTGATGAACGATAGATCAAAATTTTAAACACGCCAAACAACTTCGAAAACTTACGGGCGCTATATTTCACTTTTACTTTTCTCAGTAGGCCTATCACCGCAGCCGATCAAAAACAGCGACAAATAACTAATATATTTTGTATCACTTTATAAGATGAAAATCAATATAAATAATCAATCAATACCATTGTGGGCATTTAATTAATGAGGGCCAGTAAGCGATTAACAGTAGTTCAATAACGTATTCAAGTTCAATTACTACCTCGGCAATGCCATGTATATCTGCAATTATCATCTTGTTGTTTGAGTCAACCGTGTATTCCGGGGAAGTGGAATCTATGGTGCCTCCATTCGGCCGATTTATTTTCACTGATACTTGCGAACTTTCCCAGAGGAAGAAGAACTTAGTCTCTCTGCCGATGGTAGCATCGATGACAGTCACCCCACCAATCTTGCCGTTCCCGCTGCCATTTGAAATGGTGGCTCTTGTACTTTGTAACTGAAAGAAATATCAAACAAATGATAGTCACCTACCACTGTAGGGAAAGTAAAATGGCTAAAATCACTGTCTTTTTATCATTTAGGCTGCGTTCACAAACTTACGGTTTGGGAATGAGGAATCGTGATTGACATCTTATTTTTTTCAGATTCCCCTCAATATCCTCAAAAATTGTCAAGTTGTCATATAGCCGCATATGTATTAGGCATGCACGCAAAGAAAATGTCACGTATTAGGCAGTTCTGCTCGCAGATGTTCATCTCTACCGGTTATTAGTAGTTTGTAGAACCATCTTCCTAAGGCAAGTTCTTAAACTGATTCATTTTTCGATTTATCAGTCAAAGCCTACTTGAGTTAATCCAACTCGATCTGGCCACGCCAATGGCATCTGCTGAAGATTAACAAAATGACGATCATGAAAGAGTATGCAAACTGTGAATTCCTGGCATTCTATAAGTTTTACAAAAATAAAATACTGGAAGGTCCATCAAATAAACGTTTTAATCTCTGAAATGTTTGGTGTAATATTGGTAAATTTATTAAAATTAAATTAATTCCATCTAGTCACAAATTTTTCATTAAAAGGAAAGTATTTATTGTGCAAAGTTTTACTTAAGTGTTTTTTAACGATGAGAATGTGAAAATTTAGAATATCAAGCATGGTGACCCTTATTCTTTCTTTAATATTTGATTATTCTCATATTTCCGAATTCAAAAATCCCTAATAACTTTCAAGTCTCCTGGTCTTCCATATGTTGCTTTCTGGCCTGATCTTGTGTACTTGTATATGTTTCACTGTCATGAGCGTCACATGACCCAAACTCTTCTTCAGCTACTTCATAGTCAGATCTCTGTCACTGCCGGTATGCAGTGACAGTGACACTGTCTATAGGCAGTAGCAGAGAAATAGCTGTATTAACTTTGATAATTTTGACATTAATTTTGTTCGATTTATACAACTGCATTCTTGTTCTACTCCCTACAGCGTGTTGAACTGTCCAGTGTTAAGCTTGCCAACACAGCCTGTGAATATGCAGCCCGCATGTATCATTGACAAATGACTTTCAGCCTTGAATCTAATTCAATTAACACCTAAATTCATCTACGCAGGCTTTAGTCAACAAACTGAATATTACGTGTTTCAGCATGCTGTAGAAAGACAGCAAGCAACCGTATTTTACATACTGCATAGAACTATTGAAAAAATTATCAATAGTTGCAACTTCTGGCCCGGTACTAGGCGTAAATGTTTGTTTTGAAACGAAAATTCATACATTTTTAGATTTTTTCGAGACAAAAGTAATGAAATGCGACAAAATGGTTCTAGATCTTGTTTAATTATTCTAACATTAAAACAATTGGATGACATTAAAGTGTTGTTAAATTTCATTTGTTAAATTTCAGTTGTTAAATTTCATTTCATTACCCACCAAACCTTGGAAAAATGTTCAGGTCCGCCCTATTAAACTTAAGTCCCCCTCTACTACCCCCAAAATTTTCGAATACCCCTTAATTCCTGCAGCCCCCTAGCTGTGAACGCAGCCTTATGTCATTTTGAGCGCCAGACATTTTGTTCATCGTCTTCAGAATGACGTTTCGCCCGATAAATAAATGTAAATTTATGGCATAAGCACACTTGCTGTACAGAATTGGCATCTGCTGCAGCGGAGTAGAAAGTACTATCCATGAATGTTATGGAGTGCTCGCTAGTTCCCCATCGTCTCGAGATCTCGTTGGGGCTTTGACTAATCTTTATACCTTTCTGTTGCTGACCTCATGATACAACTTAAAGATTTGTGAAAGAAGTAAAGACAAACCTGTAAAATGTAATGAAACAAATTCAGCCAACTCCATATAAAGCAAATTTTGATCGTTCCATAGTTCGCTCCTGCTCGGAAATTAGTCTGTTTTGTTACCTTTAGGCACTTTTAATCTGTACAGAACGACGATTACCTGTATGGGGGTACTTGAACTTCCCCCTCCTCTATTACTGATGGTAGCAGTCAATGCATCGTTGAGACCGGTTGAGTCGGCAGTATCCGAGAAGAAAAACGACAATCCCCCGGTGTCCTGTGAGAGACCAAGTAACTTTTCATCGGCCCCATTACTGAAAGCTACCGTGTCGATGACCACTCCTTTGCTTATCATTTCATTTCTGACAGATGCGATGTCAGGTGTTCGATTCTCCTCTCCGCTGCTGATAAGGAGGATGATACCGCCGCGAGCGCTTTTCTCGCCATATTCTAAAACCTAAAGAAACATAAAAAATAACAACAACATTAGTCAGCGTCACAAATCTGGCCGATTTCTGACGACAATCGTGCCTCGTAAGCTTCTATACTCTTTCCACAAAGAATATAACGTTTTATTACACCTCACTTATTATCCAGGTACTGTGATTGGCTGAGCCTCATTCACGTGATATAGAACAAAAAGTGATAGAACATGGCTTAGGTGATATAGCACTGTCGCGTGCAGTGATATAGCCCGCTACAACGTTCTGGAATACCGCACGTCCTTTCTGCGCGTACCACATCATTGCATACATTTGCTTGGAATTTTTTGAAAAGGTACAAGAAATTAGCTGGACCTGATGTAGAGGACATTTAGTACAGTAACGATTAAACGAGAAAGCTTTAACAACACTGTCTTTGTCTTTAACACGATTGGAACTAATTTGGATTATTGGATTTTCATGTTTTGCAAATTTCTCAAAAGTGTTAGGTGCCATATAGATGATTGTTGCAATATCGCACATTACCCATAAAAACAAGTGTGTAATGTAAAACGAAAAGCAGATTACATAACATTTGTAGATTAAATCGACATTACTTCATCATCCAATTATCCCAAATTAGTTCCAATTGTGTTCTTTATAGATGTTAATTTAAGTTGACCTTCAACTTCATGTAGCATTACGATAGAGCAACAAATAGAACGCTTCACTGTGGCGAGTCTAAATCGCCACTTGACTGCATTCTAAGCAAAGTTTCAAAACAACAGTGTTTGTTCGGTGTAATAGAATTCATAACACACGCTAGCATGGGCAAGATCACAATTTGTTGCCTGCCCTCGGGTGGTGCTCATGACGGTAATATTGACGATACCCTCGCCTTCGGCTGGGGCATCATCAATATTACCGTCATGAGCACCATCCCTTGGGCGGGCAACAAATCGTGATCTTGCCCTTGCTGGCGTGTGTTATTATTTAATTATTACACCTCACTCATTCAGCGTGCACTGCCATTGGTTAAACACGACTCACGTGACATGTAAAAGAACGTGATGATGCCCTCTGCGAATGTGATGATGCCCTCTGCGAACTTGATGATGCCCTCTGCATTTGATATTACATGGATGACGTCATTTTACTTACTGCGCGTCCTTTCTGCGCAAAACAAATTGTCGTTCGCTTGTTGTACTTTGCAGTTGGCAACTTTTGGCTGCGAAACGTCATGCAGAGCTGTCACCGGCACAGTTAGACGATATTTTGATGCAAGTAAACAGCAAACGAACGAAAATGGCAACAAGGAATGCAATTTCTGTGTTCAGCGACTACGCTAGCAACAAATTTGGATACCCCACCGAGGAGATCGGCAAACTTTAGCAACCCTAGACTCGGCACTGACAACATTTTACGCTGAGGTCCGGACTCAGAAAGGCGAACTGTACTCGAAGAAGTCTTTGTGTTTTTGTTTCTCTGCATGTTTGCTTGTTCGGTGTAATAAAAATAATAACACATGAGAGCTTGGGCAATATCACGATTTTTTGCCTGCCCTCGGGCTGGTGGTCATGATCGAAATACTGATGATGCCCTCGCCTACGGCTCGGGCATCATCAGTATTTCGATCATGACCACCATCCCTTGGGCAGGCAATAAATCGTGATATTGCCCTCGCTCTCATGTGTTATTATTTAATTATTACATCTCACTCATTCAGCGTGCACTGCCATTGGTTAAACACGACTCACGTGACATGTAAAAGAACGTGATGATGCCCTCTGCGAACGTGATGATGCCCTCTGCGAACTTGATGATGCCCTCTGCATTTGATATTACATGGATGACGTCATTTTACTTACTGCGCCTCCTTTCTGCGCCTAACAAATTGTCGTTCGCTTAGCGCTTGTACTTGCAGTCGGCAACTATGGCTGCAAAACGTCATGCAGAGCTTTCACCGGCAAAGATAAACGATATTTTGATGCAAGTAAACAGCAAGCGAACGAAAATGGCAACAAGGGTTGCAATTTCTATGTTTAGCGACGAAGCAAGCAACAAATAACACATTTTGATACGCCACCGAGGAGGGCAAACTTTCAGCGGCAACGCTATAGACTCGGCAATGACAACATCTACGCTGAGGTCCGGACTCAGAAAGGCGAACTGTACTCGAAGAAGTCTTTGTGTTTTTCGTGTCTTCGCATGTATGTTTGCTTTTTCGGTGTAATAAAAATAATAACACATGAGAGCTAGGGCAATATCACGATTTTTTGCCTGCCCTCGGGCTGGTGGTCATGATCGAAATATGATGATGCCCTCGCCTACGGCTCGGGCATCATCAATATTTCGATCATGACCACCATCCCTTGGGCAGGCAATAAATCGTGATATTGCCCTCGCTCTCATGTGTTATTATTTAACTATTCCCTGGGGCCGAACATTACCTGTACACCCGATAGCAAAGCGCATCCGATGCAAGTGGGTCCCAGAACGTTAGCTGTGGTTGGCAATAGGTTTGCTACTGCTTCGCGATCGCTATCAGAGTTGAGTTCCCTAAGGTACGACCGAATGGTAGGTACACTTGAAAATTGTACGATTCCGACGGAGCTGCCGTCAGGTATGGTTGCCCGAATGTACTTCGTTGTAAGTTGGTTCAGCTTGGCAATGCGGTCGTTCTGAAAGAACAAACGGTTCGGATGAATGAACATCGGAAAGTTTTGACTTTACATAAAATGTAAGTTGGAGCGTAAATTATTTTAACTGAATTGGTAACAGAACATTGACGTCTGACCACAGCCCTGCAATAAAGCTCACTTTCAAATGTCTGTGCTATTTTTATGTAGAACCTAGTAAATTCAAAGATGGACTAGAACGATGCGAACATTGCTCTGTTCATAAATTCTATGGCTTGTGTTGTTCAATGTCTGCATCCTTTATAAGGATATTTTCGAATTCGATGGCAAACCTTTCAAATGAATATAAATGTATGAGGATATAAGAAAAAAATACACAGACAATGAAAATATAAGCGATAAAGTCCAAGACACAAACCTGTGAAATTGACAATGAAGGCAGTCAATAGAATATTCTTTGGAAGTCTTCAAGTCATCATGACATTAAAGCAATAACCAGACCGTGATAGAATACGACAATTGAAATGAAACATTCACATACGCCCTCATTTGGTTGACGAAGATGGAAGTTTGCTTGAGAATGCTAACCATTGCCATGTTTCCAGATGTATCAAGTACAAGAACAATGCGCTTGGGGCAGACTTCAGTATCTTGAATGTCGGCGCGGTGTCGGTGACGTCACGAGGCGAATTGGCGCTGCTCTTGAAATCCCCGAGTAGTAAAGTAAACGTGGGCAACTGGGATTAATAAGAATTTTACACCCCATTTTATTCATTTATCTACATGAAGCGAAGGAAAAATTAACCATCCATGTAACTAAAGTATGACCCTGACCTATATACGAACTCACGCACAGCTGGCGCAGCAGTGCATTGTCCTGAACTAAGCGGGGAAATTCCCTGCTGAGTCATTCACATTCCAAATGGAACTTGCGCAATACAGTAGCTATGACTCACTGGGTATTAGAACGGACCACTAGTGGACATGTAGAAACTTGTTCTGTCTGACCTAAATACACAACATGTATAAACATGTACGGGAAATTCCGTGTGAGTCATCACCATCAAACTAGCCTATATAAAGGGACCCCTGTTGTCAGTCAGTCGCGGAGTCTAGCTGATGTTGAACACGAGAGTTCCTATCGGTACGAACTAAATTTCATATCCATTCAATCCATAATGTCTTAGGTATCTTTCCAGAGGTGGACTAAATCCTTCTTGTTTTTGTATTTCTAGCGCCTGATGAAATATGTCCTGAATAAGTTCTGACCCCGGAGCCTCTGTTGTTGCAGCTTTTTCTTGTATTTGTGTAAGCAGCTGTTTATATTGAACATAATAATGTTTATATTTCTCTCGTCTCTTTGCTACACCCGTTTTCCCTTGTATTACATCAATAACAACACCTGGTATAGGAGTTAAGGCTAACAGTACCGGAACTGTTGGAATTGCTGCTATTACAGCAGAGCTTACAAGAATTCCCTTAGTAATATTGAGAGCCATATCAATTCGACCCATTAATTTATAACTTCGTCGATATGCAGCACTTGTTCTTTCTATATAGTCGGCCAATTGTTCAACGCTTTCAACAACTGAGATGTGCATTTTTTACTGTATATGTAAGGGATGATAAAAAATAATTGTAGTAATATAGAAATACAATATGGCAGAAGGAGGAGAAGATATACCACTCCAGTATTTAGATGATGCAAATGTAAATGATGATGATGATGCTACTGCTGAAACAACTTTTTCTATGATGATGATGATACCTTTGCAGAAGCCGATTCTTCCCAGGCCGTCTCAAGCGCGCGGAGCCCGCAGGTGGGTCGTTTGACTGAACTTAGAGTAGATAAAAAATTAAGAATGGCTAATAAATTCTTAAAGGAGAATAAAATTACTGATCCGGATGCACTAAATGTATTGGCTACGGAATCTGAGATTAGGGACGAAAAGCTGTATTATAAAGACCTCAAGCTGTCTAAAGACAGAGGAGGTGGATTTTATAAGCTAGCCACATTAAGGAGTGAAAAAGGAGGACATGCATTTATTAGAGAAGTATTAGGAGGTCGCTCTAGCGCAGAGCCCGAAAATGTGAGTCATACATCGCATTCTAAAGATGTGATAGCTGATAAAATACCGGCTGAGAAGATGACGCCAGAAGACATGGGTATATACAAAGATGAACTGACAGAGTTACGGCAAGATGCTTCCGGTAATGCAGATAAAATACAAGCTTTTGAAAATAAAATCGACCAATGGAACAATCTAAACCCTGAATATAGAGCTTTTGTTGATGAATTAAAGATGGCAAATATGCGTCTTGATGAGCTTTACAGTGAAAGAGATAAAATTATGTCAGAGCAGACAGAACTTACACCTGAACTCAGAACAAGACTAGCTAAAATTAATAATCGAATTGAAGTACAACATGATATGATCAGTGGGGCACGTGAAAGACTGGCGTCGACTAGGTCTCTTCGTGATGTAATTTCTGATCCAGAATTGTCACTCAGCTGAAGCTGACAGAACTATTTAAACGAAATGGTATTACAATCGCTGCAATACTGACTGCCCTTGGAATGACAATATCAACAATTGCCCTGGCTGTGACTAAAGGAGGAGGAGGAGCGGGAGCAGGGGGAGGAGGAGCAAACGCAGGAGGTTCAGGTCCGCCCAAAGTATATACAAAAGCGAAAGAAATTGTAAAGCAATTTGGCGAATGGTTAAAAACATTGGCCGCAAAAAGTGCTGCTGCAATACCAGGTTTAATCGGCTCCCTTGTCAGTTTTCTATTAAAAACAGCAGGATCGGTGGTTGGATTTGTTGGAGAACAGCTATGGATATTTTTGACTGGATTAACATTAGTCATTATAAATAAAATTATGTATTAATATATGACACCCCTACGGCATCAACATGTTTGGTGAAAAGAATATTGCAAAGTTTCTTTCTAAAAATAAAGACCTGTTTGGTTTCTCCGTCGTCGAATTGGAATGGTGCAAACTCCGACGAGTAAATCGACATATACTTCGAGCAAATCCAGGTGTCCGACTCAAAGATGATAATCTATATCATAACATATTAGCTTTCTTAAGGAATGTCAAAAGACTAACTTCTTTAAGCGACTAGAATTCATAGCTGTATTCCAGGATACTGAGGATGACCAAGAGGCTCATCATCTCCAAGAATATTGGGTCCTTCGATTGATTCGCGACACAGGCAATCGATTTATCTTTCAGTCAGACGGAAATATTTATGTAAAGATGTGATTTTTTCTTCTAAGTCATTATATACACGAAGTGAAACTTAATTTTCTTTTTTCTTCTACTATATACATTACACGAAAATGGGGTACGATAGAACATTATCACCGACTTTCACCAACCGAATACCGAATGGAACAAAGTCAGAAAGAACTCATCACGTGATTGCTCATAATCCAAGTGAGGCAGATCCAGGCCAGACACTTATCATACGATGTCCGAAGTTAGAAAGCGGAGTACTCTTAGTTCCAGATACTTTCGACCTGGTTTTTGATCTCGAAGTAATGGGAGATGAATATAACCGAGTAGTACAAAATGTTGCAAAAAATTTGGTGGAGCGTATGAAACTCACATTTGAGGGTCAGACACTTTCCGATTTGAGTAAATATAACCTTATTGAATGTTATCGTGATCTCTTCAAACATAAAAAGGAGAGAACGAACATGACACTGTACGGAATTCAGAACGAAAATCTAAGAAAATTAAGAAGCGGTTCGACCGATGCAGATCAAAACGTCGTGGGCGATAAGTTACTTTTCGACACATATAAAACAAAATATGCTATTCGTCTCACTCATCCCCTCATAACAGGCCATGGAGTTGCATATCCAAAAGCGTTAGGGAGTCATATCGAATGGGAAATTACGTTGGCACCCGCCCCCCAATTACTTATCAGTAATCAGGTTGTTACAACCAATTATAAATTAAAAAACATTCAAATGGAATACGAGACAATTTCTGACCTCGATCTCGCGAGGTCAACTGCTGGTTATTACAACAGTGGAAAAAGTTACCTTTACGAGCATATACATTATTTTAGAACAATCCCATTCAAAGAATCGGCCACGGTTATCAATGAAAATATAAATGTACCACGACGTAGCATTAGAGGTATCGCTATACTCTTCACTAAAAATCAGAATCAGACAGAACTGAACAGTGAACTTTTCTTAACCCATCCATTGAATCTGTGTCTGTATCAATCGAAGGCATTGCAAACAAAGTGTACGCTCAGAAGATGATACCAAGACAATTTTGGAAAGAAACACGACGGTATTTTGCTGAAGATAAAGATTGGTGTGAAATTGATATAGATGAGGCCGATTATTTGAAGAATAAATTCTGTCTGTTTATCGATCTGCGTAGCTTTAAAGATATTGAGTTTCATGGAAATGGTTTAAAAGTAATGAACACAAAGGACGGAATTCAACTTGAGATCCTGAAGAAAGATACCACAATTAAGGTTGGCGATGACGCTCGCGATGACAATATATTTGCCCACATTTATGTTATCAGTGATGCCCTGGTCTCTATTGAAAATAGTAGATTAAAGTCTTTACAATTTTAACCATGACCCGTCGTCCGTCCTATCGGCCATGTTTCTGCCAGCCATTCGCCCGTGTCTGGATTGTATAGCTGCACACGCTTGATATCATTTGGCGCCATCATAATTTTACTACGCTTTTCACTACGGATTTCTCCAGCCTTTTTCCGTACAAACTGTACAAATTGTGCCGGCTCGGGCTCCTTCCCAGTTTCAAATAGATCTTTATAATCTTCAAAGTTCAAATGTTTTCTAACACAAACATCTTTCACCCCTTTATTTTTTTTCGTCTCGGAAACGGGAGTTCGAAAAGCATACACTTTCGAGCGTATGCCGACAAAATCAAGAATAGGTTCACCATTCAACTCATCTTTAAATTTACCTATCACTTTTTTATTAATCTTCGGAAAGTTGGGGGCCACCATGGCCCCACTCATCCCACTAGTATCATATATAGACTTCTCACC
The DNA here is from genome assembly GCF_041260155.1 of Ptychodera flava. Lineage (NCBI taxonomy): Eukaryota > Metazoa > Hemichordata > Enteropneusta > Ptychoderidae > Ptychodera > Ptychodera flava. The sequence continues at coordinate 7,646,112 of NC_091933.1, read as the reverse complement.
ATTCTTTTCCACATCTTCTCGGACTATATCATTGAAAGTGCTGACGCGTGAGCCGTCCGGGTCCGGTATCGGTACACTGTAAACAAAACTGTCAGTATCCATGTAGGCTAATCGTATTCCAGGGAACTGGGCCCGAAAGTAATTGTAATGCGTCTCATACATAAGCAGCTTAGAAAGTTCCAGTACTGCGGCGCCGATGAAAACTGGTTTTACATATCTATGCTCATCCGTTTTCAGTTCCAGTAGGGCACTGTCGCAGGAATCACCATCCTCTTCGGAAGTTATGAAAGTTATATGTTTCATCTTTGGATTATACTTCTGAATCTTTTTACGTCCACTATCCGTGCCGTTCCAGTCCGAAACAAATTTAAAGTCTCTGTACTTTCGAACATCTTCTATTGTCTTACCGAACATTGCATTATTCATCAGCTTATAGAAATTCTTTTCAAAATCTGTCCTCCCCTTTGCCCTCATTTTAGTGTTAAAGTCAATATATTTCGCGAGACATGGAGCTTCATCGAAAGCAAGCACCCGATAAATCTTTTTCAACCGCATTCCATCCGAAGATAGAATTCCAGCAACTTGTAGTGTAAGACGTATCTCTCTCTATCCATCACACTTGTAATCAGTCGACCGCCCTGCCTCGGAAATTCATAGTGATGCGGTGCTAATGGCAAATCGCTGTGTTCTTCATGTAATTCGGCTGGGTATTCTAAGTCTACTTCTAGAAAACTTGGTGGAAAGGTGGAACCAGGTCCCCACGCTCCGCCAGCTCCACCGTCTCGGGCATACCATTCCTCCCACTCTTCCATCGTCATCCAATGAAGTCCGCCCGTAGGCATTGGTTGACTCATTGCCCAGCCGTAGAGATTGTTTGCATCGAGATATTTTATTTCGGTCACTGGCTTCTCTGGATCGTAATTCCCGTAAGCAGGATGATTTGTCTGTAAATAATGAATATTACACTGGCTGATACCGCCTCGAATCCCCCTCTGTACGAAATTCATCTGCTCAGCATCTTGAATGAGCCCAAATTTATTACCTGTGTAAAGTAACATAGCATCCCATGTCAAGCCGGGCGCTGACATATAGTGGGCTGGATCTAACTTATATGCTTCTAAACATGTGTCACGAAAATTTTCAAATATATTTGCAAGAAGTAGAACGTCAGTCTCACAATAGAATTCCATATAATCACGAATCGTTTTACATCCAACTTCGTCCCATACTCTTAATGCATGTTCGTAATCGGACTCTGAAATCCCCTCTTCCGTCAATTCGCTATAAAATTCCCCTCTCTCCGGGAGTTCACCCTCTTCTAATCTGTCAACCGAGTCTAAATATTCGTAGGGGAAGAAACCTTTCGCTCTTTGAATGTCCGGGTACGAAAGTGGCGCCGCCGTCCACCCGTGGGTCTCCGGCACAGTTTTTGCCAACTTCGCCAATGACCCCATCATCAACTGAGCACTGTCCATAAACTTTATAGAAAATAAACGTCTCTTTATCTCCCTCTTCCCATCGACAACAATTGAGCCACTAAAAATAAATGTTTTCGAGAGACCCATAATTCCACCATTGCTCGTCTTAGCTATTAAATTTGGCTCTTGTCCGGGACCATCATCTATTTCATGTAACTTTTTCAAAATAAAAGAACCATCGTATCCCTTGAGGTTGTGAAAGTAGATAGGAATGGTTCTCGACGGGCGACAACCCTCGCAATAAAAAGTCGCCTCCTCCTTCACTACTCGGTATCCTGCCGGCTCTCCACATGCAATACAGACTGGATCACATCCGTCGCGCCGGTAATTAGAAGGATCCCTCATCGGTATTATTTTCCAATAATACGATTTCGAATAATACTCGGCCCGTTCTTTCATATCCTTTAGAAATTCTGTAACACAGGAGAGACCTGTGAATGTTCTTTTACCATAAACAGTGGGTCGGCCCGGGCCTCGTTCCGAAGGTCCCCACCCCCGTTCCACCATAACATACGAAAGACAAATTGGAATGTGCCGGCCGGTCCCCTTCTCAATAATTGCCTCAGTATCTGCATAGACGACGTAGGGGGCGGGGACCTTCTTCCGATGTCCTTCGAATTGACACACTTCCTTAGGAAAACTGGCTGGGCGTCGTCTGTTCCACAGTACACCTGATGTATTTCTAATTCTTCTGTTGACTTAAAACCTCTTTTACAAACCAGGCAAATACACTTCCTTCTGCGCTCATTCTTTCGATTAGTACGAGAATTACGAAGGCGATTTAACGCAGTAATTGGTATGAAGTGGCACCTTCGGGCTTCGCCAACTATCAGTAAGATATTTGCTATTTGATTCCTATCACCTTCGGAACGGGCTCCGCCTTCGGCTCCGCTACAGCTACTATATAACACATTTATGCCGGACGGATCGGGATCATTCTCGTAGATCTGAAATACTTGAAGTTTGACGCTCGGATTTTGCTGCTCGAAGCGCCTGAATACAGTCATATCGGCGGGCGGGGGGGTGGGGGATTCCCTCCCAACAGGAGTCAGCCACAAATGGGGCGTACGTATTCCATTTTCTCCTTACCTGACCACATTTCTTTTCACGAAACTCGGGGTCGGCCAACTTTAAACTTGCTACGATGGCGTATTGAAAACAGTTCTCGCTGCCCGAAGGTAGCACCAGATCGCTAACACAATGCTTATTTTTTAACCATCCGGGAAGTTGAATCCCAGCCCCCGGCCAGCCCCGAGTAAAACTTCTACTAGAATTACTTCAAAATTAAGTATCTCCTCGAGAACGAGACCAGAACCCTCAACATTTTCAATTGTATCAAGCATACGATCGTAGCGATCTATTAATTGTTGCCCCACATCCAATCCCGATCCTCTTACATCTTTTGTGTATGTATCTTTTAATTTAACAGGCAATATACGAATTTGTGTATTACCAGTTTCGGATCCGATAATTTGACTTCCATTTCGGTATAAACAGAGTACATCTTTCCCCCTTTGACCATACCTTCAATATCCACCAGCTCCCCGATATCCTTGACTCGCTTGACTTCAGGAAATTCTTTTCGTAAAACTGCTCCCTTGAATGCTGTATGTAATTGACGGGCCATAATAATCTTTATGATATATACTATCCTAAATTTTTTAAATGAAAAAATAATTATTCTATGATAGGTCATCAAAATCCACTATAATATTTTTGGTAGCATTTATTTGTTTATATATCTCGCCTAATCTTTCTAAGTCGACTAGTTCTTCCGCATCTTGAATTTCTGGTTTATTAGGCGCAGCACAAAATATTAATCTCTCAACAGTGAAAGAAAGAGCACGCTTACTTAGCTTAAGCGCGGTTTAAATGCTAAGAATTCTATCTTACTACCTTTTCGGATATTACGAGGTACAATAGCAGGATTTTCTCGGACTGAGTAATGGACTCACTGTTTTAAAACCGCAGTCAATTTCTTGAACCATATCAATACATGTAGCGAAATCGTGAGCCCCTCTCCCTCTCCTCTTTTAAACTGAAATTTAAAATACGCCACTGGCTGAGGCCCCTCGCTCCCTCGCTTCTGATACACTTTAGATGGATTGTAAAATCCGCAGGAATTATTCTTGGAGTGAGCGGCCAGGCTTGCAGCATAACTTTTAGCAGTGCTTGCATCGAAACTTTCACCTAGGGTACGGAATATTATTAAATCAGTAAACTTTTGAAGACTCGGTTGCCAACGGACACACATCTCATCGCATGTAGCAGGATCGTTGGATCCATATTTAGGTCCGATGTTGAAAACCACTTCTAGCTCACTGTCTACATATATAATAGGATCTACCAATGATTCACCAAATATGAGTTTGCCGTCACTGATTTGAATATTCTCTTCTCCGGTTTCAAGTATTTTTATTGCAGTTGAAATAGAAAGGATTGTCATTGTCTTATCGTATATATCTTAATAAAAAATAATTTAAAAAATTTTTTTTCTATGATATAGTATCCTAAAATGTCATACATATTCATAAATGGACCAACTGGAAGTGGTAAGAGTTACGATGCAGTAAATTTGGATCCGTATCACGTACCAGAATTTGACACTAGTTTTTCCAGCAACATTGCCGACTTTTATAATGGGCGCTCACCCCGTTTCGATTGCCGATTTTCAGAAACAGTTTATAGAACATACGCTTAGTTTACAATGTCAGGCTGGGAGGAGGAGGGAGGTTTCCCTCCCTTCAGAACAATACATTATTTGTGACTCTTCCATAATTCAACATCTGACTTTTTCTCGAATCCGGGGCGTTTCCACGGAGTCGGAAGAAAAAAGATTGTTTCTAGAGCATTTGACCATTTACCCAGTTTCATTATCATATTCAAAGATATGCCTTGGGATTATTGCAGGCGGAATGTGTTGACTCGAGCCAGGTCGTACGAAATAGCCGCCTTAGAAGAACTAGAAGAGATTCACAACAAGTTCAAACAGACTTTCTTAGAAATTTGCCACGACTACAGACTTCCATGTTTGGTAATTCGGAACGCTCTTACCCCCCTCGTTCTCAAGAATATACTTAATCCAACAATTGATACCGAGACAGTCGGACCAGTAGAATATCCACGAGCTTTTGACTTTGGAATTGCATGGAGCGGCGGCAGCCGGGATTTTTAATAGACGGTTTCAAGGAGGAGGAACTTGAAAAAGCGTACTTCCCACCTGGTCAAGAACAACTAGAACAACCTCGAGTCTCACTAAAGAACCTACACAAACTTCTTAACGCTTGTGAATCTGTGTGTGCTTATAATGCTTCGTTTGACCTACGAGCACTTGACATTATGAAACCCTACGGTTCCGAAAGGGACTTTGAAGTTACTTGTCTATGGCTCATGTCAGTTGTGTACATTATACTTCAACCAGAACTTATCGATAAAGCTGAAAAAGGGGGACTCGAAAGAACGGACTATGGCAACATGAGAAGTCGTTTTGAAGATCTTGCAAACTTAATATGTTCAGGAACTGAGGGGGTACCACCTCATCCACATACGGCCGAAAAAGATGCAGTAAGTGAACATTACTTACGACAGTACATGATAAATACTTGGCCAGGTGGGGGGTGGAAGTGGGGTGGTAAACTGACACTTTCGGCTTTCAAGAAATTAAGACTTTTTCCATGGTACTTATTGAATAACTTTCGTAAATACTTACGTTAGTACTTACGTAGTACTTGACAAGTACCATGGACAGGAACTTACATAGTACTTGACAAGTACCATGGACAGGAACTTACGAAGTTCTAATAACATTTTCCTCTGGCTCCCAACTATTGAAACTTTCTGGATAACCTTTCCATTTTATCAGATAATATTTCTTTCCTCTAATTTTTTTCGTCTTCAAAATTCGTTCTACTCTGTACAGCTCGTCGCGTTCTGAAGGTGCGCTCTGAAGTTCATCGGAATAGAAAGTGCCAAGTATTTCCTCTCCATTCAGATCTTTTATTTTGTAAACTGGTGGCGTTCCTAGTCCAGCTGCGTACACAACTTTTGAAACCACGAAAATCTCCTCTGTCCAATTTGGTAAATATCCTTTCTTGAAAGTGGTCTTGTATTTTGTAATTCGGACACGTTCTCCCGGCTTGAATTCAGGGTTGGCTCCCCCGGCTGCCAACTCAGGACCGAATAGTGTATAAAATGCCTGCCAATCGTTCTCCTCTGTTACGTCCCTGGGTTTCATTTTGATACTTCCGTGAACGGTGTTATTGTAATTCTCGAGAAGTTCTGGTAAAATAGAAAGCCATTCACGTGTCTGTCTGTATGTAAAGTATTTCCACATCATCGTCTTAAGAGTTCGATTAAAACGTTCAACAACGCTAGCTTTTTTGTCACTGTAGGTGTGAAACCAATGAATGCCTGACTCCTGGAGCCACCCCTGCATTTTCTGATTAGTAAATTCCCGCCCCTCATCTGTCTGAAGTTTGTCGGGTCTTCTCCCAGATTTCTTAATCACATCTTGTAGTGCCTTCAGAGTGTCATCGGCCGTTTTTGACTGTATTGGCCTAGCCCAGGCATATTTACTGAGTACATCGATTACTGTTAGCATGTATCGAATGTTATGATTCTCTTTTGCGAATGCTGCAGGGAATTCCACAAGGTCTGCTTGCCACTGTGAGTCTATCGATGTTACAAAAACGCGTCGGCCGCCCGTAGCATGAGAACGAGGTACCGGTTTATGTAGATTATAAGTTAGCTGAGTTTTTAACCACTCCTGCACCTCTTTCTTGGTCACTTTCAGTCCGCTGGCCCGTGCTGCGTCATACAATTTTTGTACACCTCCAAAACCAGTTTTCGGGTTGTAATATAATTCTCTAAGAGTACCTTCGGCTTCAGCTTCCATAATTGCTATATTATACGAATAATTTTATGTCGTACGGATTCCGTAAACGAAATACTAGTTTACTGAATGGTCCTACTTTTCAATTGCTTGATTAGGCCCACGGCTTCCCGTTCTGACACCTCCATTCCATATTCTTTTATAATAGTTTTGTTGTCTATCTTGTTCGGTGTGTAAAATAGTACTAACATCTGTATGTTTTCCCTAAATGGTTTACTAATACTAGTATATTGTTGAGTCAGAACCCAGACAGATAATCCGTCATGTCTTGCGCTGAAACCAAGTTGGACTAAAACGTTACTGCGCTTCTTCATATCTTTGGACGAGGCGCAGTCATCGAGGATTATTAAAGTGTTCGTTCCAGCCCATTCTTTATGCACGTAGGTTAATGTATCATCCACTGCATCGAGTCCGACTGGAAATATAAACACATTATCATCGGTGAAAATGAATCTTCTATTATACGCTTTATTATTCATGAATGTTGGGCAAATGAATATCACATATTCGAATTTCCTTAAGTACGGACCGGTGAGGAGGTCCAACATAAATTCTGTTTTGCCAGAATATGTCGGTCCAGTTATAATCATGTTGAATGGTGGGGTTACGTATATTGACATTTCCTCTGGATCTATATACTGTAAATTAATGAATCTCTTCTAGTTCTTTTAAGTTACTGGTTCGAGTTAGATGAAACCCAGTCACATCGACAGCATCTGAATGAACTATATAGTTAGTGACTTTATTCCAGTACCTACAATAGTAATGATATTGCTAAAGATAACAAACCAATTTTACCATATTCGTGAATAGGGTCTGCAGATGCTGCCCGTTCTGGGAGGGGAGGGGAGGGGTCCCCGAGTCGTGTCATTGTGAGGTGACTCTCCGGGCTCGTCCTGCCACTTCACAGGATCCTCCTCCCCTCCATCTCGTGTACAGCACTTTCTCGAACTTCCGTGTTTATATCACCGTTCACCCCGAAGGACATAGATTCTGTTGCGTATTGCAATTCATTATTATAACCTGAGATCGCCGGGCCCGAAAGAATAACCATCTCAGACGGTAAGAGAAGTAAATTGGGCGAAACTGCCATATCAAGTTTGACACCAGTATTCATTATTGTGTCTTGATATCGCCTATAACTGATTACTTTGTCGGTATTGCGAATTTCATCTTCGAGGAGAACGCCGAATTCTTTTCGGACTTGCTCTGCACTGCCAGTATCGCCCACTATGGTACTACGAATATTCGCTTGTGCGCCAAGTATGCAATATACGTAGGCTTCAAGGCTTTCATTGAGGCGAGCGAGACCGGCCTTTGTTAGTCCGGAGTCTCCTGTCAGAGGGATGAACTATTATATTGTCCCTCCGATCCATCATTTCGGAAGAAATAGTAGTGCGGTCGTTCTTTGTCGGACAGTACATGTTTTTTTCTTTCCAAAAATGGTATGTGTATAGAAAACGCCTCCGTCGGAGGAGAGGAAAAGTCCCGACCGTTGTATATCGCTTTTGGCTGTCGAACAGGCCCACGATTAGTGTAATATTCATATCCATAACCAAGACCCTTATTTTGGCCTTTTCGATATCGAAAGTCGGACTTCGTTGGACTTATATTTCCAAATTCTGTACAGAGAAGTTCATATTGGACGAGATTGTACGGATTGTCGCCCGCTTTGAAGGTGGGGGTATCGTCTGGAAGTGCAACGCCCCATTTCGTGAAGGATACGACGTATTGTAAAATATACATGGAAACGGCAGAATGATCGTATTTGGGGCGGAAATTTCTTATCAAAGAGATGGGCGAATGATATACCACAACCAGTAGTGCTACACCATACAGCGAAATTCAGTTGCTGGTCCCAGTATTTCATCTTTGGGCTGCCCAGCCAGACATTACTTTCTTTAGCTGATCGATGAGTGATTACGTTATCTTTGAACACATCCCGTGGATGGAAAGTAAATTTATCTGTCGGCGTTACATATATTTCTAAGTCCATGAGAATAGGTTTTATTCCCCCGTCCGGTTTGGAAGGGGGGGTATCAGCATGCTGTACTGTCGGTACGCTCGTCTTATTCAATTGAAAAGCAACTGGGAATAAGTCTGTACTCATTATTCGTGTTTCTATATACATATAGATTTAAATGGAGGAGAATTTTCCCGGAATCCCTGTCGGAATCCCTATCGGTAAGTCTGTTAGGGGTACTAACATTCCAGACTATGTTAATACTTTATTTCGGATTCAGGTTTAAACGAATTTTTTATTTTTTACTAAGAATAGATAACATACTGCAAACAATGGAGAATTTAATAAAGTCATCGGCAGCGGCAAATATGGCAGCGCATTCCGAAGGGGCTTCGGCACCTTCGGCGCCTTCGGACAATAATCAATCCATAATAGAGACAAAACGTGAAAAAATACTCTGTGTCATCGCAAGTGGTCAAAGTAAGTTATTTTTGGTAAGGAGATTTCAGTTGCTGACGTAGAAAAATGGAAAGATGAAACGGTGGTTAAAGCCTTCAAAATGTACGAAGCGAAATACAGTTCTCTTATAAGTGATACCATCACTCAAAGTTTCATAGATCTAGGAGCCCGTGCAATCAGTCAGGTAGTTCCAATCGATGATCGAGATAACTATGCCACTGATCTTAAAAAGGATTTTATTCTAACAGTGAAATAAAACGATTATCAGGACGGATAGGGTACACATGGGGGCCCCTGATTGCTCTAATTTCCACCGGTTTAATTACGGGTAAACATTTAAATTTTAAAAAAATCGGGTTTAATATAGTACCTGAAATAAATGGATTCAACTTCGCCGACTCAGCAAACGCTTCCGCCAGGGACTCCGTCAGAAGCCCCGCCGACGACCCCCACACCGCAAACGGAAACGATTCCGACACAGCGCAACATAGAGAAAGTGTCGTTACCGACGAAGCATCCAGGGAGAGTTGCTGCGGGCAAGAAATTAGCGGAATGGAACAGGCAAAACAGGGAGAAGAAACTAAAAGCAATGGAGAGGGAGGGGGAGGGGATTGATGCGGTAGCAGACCTACCGCCTACAATGAAAGAACAGTGTGATAATAATTCACGCTGGTATAATAAATGTTATCTTGTTTTAGGAATTGTGGGAGTTTCATTGACTGCATTAGGGCTATATTGGGGGCGTGCTCGGCATACCCCCTGTCCCGTTAATCGATCGAGTCCAGATCGGAAAGATCCTCCCCAAAATAAGAAAGCGGAAAAAACAGAGCCAGTAGCGGCTCCCTCCAGAACAGTTCCGACGGGAGGGGAGGGGGAGGGGGAGGGAGGACCCAGCTCCTCTACATTGTATGAGATGGATTAACTCCCCATATTTTTTATTTTTATTTTTTATTTTATATACTAGTCAGCAATCATGGATATTAAAACAGTTGTAAACACAATGTACGATGGTATTGTAATCGCAGGACTTGCGATGGGATATCTTATGATCTCCAGCAAATTTCTGAAAATAGAGGTTGGCGATCCAAGTCGACCAAATTTGACTCGATTGGCAAAATTAGGCGGTGCGACTGCTGCTGCGGTTGCGACCAAAGATCTCCTTGAACAGAAAAATATTATTCCTGCAGAACCTTATACTTCGTAATAATAATATTCATCGAACATTTATACTTAGTAATATATACATGCACACACAATGATCATTTGGATTGAAAGCAAAACAGGTGAACCTGTTACTGTTAATTTTTACCCTTGTATTGACACGACACAGTTTACGAAGATAAGACTGCTAGAGTGCGGACTATATAATTCATGGCATAACATAACATCGACAAATAATGTAATAAAATATCAAGAAGGTGACCAACCGAAGAAGACTAAATCAATACGTCCAGGTAACTACAATATCGATACGTTAAACAAAGCAATCGGGTTGAAGCAAAAAATTAATTTTGAAAAACATCTGCCGACAAACCATGTTTATCTAACTTTGGCTAAAGATATTAAAGTCTATTTCAATGCCACAGGTAGCTTCGCCAACGTCGTCGGCTTTTCAGATAAACCTGAGAACAACCCAGTTATAAAAAGTACTATGAGTCCGAAGAAAGTGGATTTCTTAACAGTCACTAAATATATAGTTCATTCAGATGTAGTCGATGTTACTGGAAATTATGTTTCATTTGGTTCGGGTGCCTCCGGAGGATACATACAGGGGAAAGTATCGAACTGTTTACAAATACTTCCCATCCGGGATACGAGAGAAATAAGTGAAAAGGTTACTTACGATTTTAAAAACGGAGCAATTTCTATGCCATTGAGAAAAGGGGGAGATTACATGAATTCAATTCGTATCTGGATAACGGATCAGGATGGAAACATGATCGATTTCAATAACTGGCCAATTAGCTTTTGTATTGAATTATTGTAGTCCCGAAGTGTTCCGAGGAGCCCCCTACCGGTGTAACCCTATCGGAAGATAAACCATCCCACGACTAATCCTCCAGCAATATAGATCATCTCATATTTCTTTTGCTCAGGGCTGGGCTGATAATAATCTGAGAATTGAACTTCTTCGCCTGACGTAGAGTTGCTTTGCACCGCTTCTGCTTCTTCCAGGATTTCTGCATCTGTATCTCTTAATTCTGCCGCAGCATGTGCGTCCTTTGCCTGATTTTCTCTTTCCAGTCAGCCTGTAGTAATCTTTTTTCTGACCAGACGTTGCGATCATGTTCAAATTTTTCTAATGCTTTATCATGTCGGACTTCTCTTCAATAAGAGCATCACCATTCCCAGAAAGCTTTTGTCCGATAATATTTCCTCCTGTGAATGCCGTTGCATTTAATACAGCACCGAGAACTGTCATTCCTATAGCTGAAGCCATGGTTGTGTATATTACAAGGTATTATTTTAATTTTCACTGTATATAGGTCCCTAGAGTATGTCTGATCCAAGTGGCTTCGGTCTAGGTACAATTCGTATGCAAAATCTTGAGCTTGAAGATCTGAGTGATGTTAAAGTTAACAATAATACTAAGATGGCTGCTAATCATAATAAGGATTACGTCCTTCGTTATAAAGACCGCGAAAAATATTTCGTTTTAGCCAATGCCGCGGCGCCACCCCACGAACATGCTGTAGAATTTTCCGAACTTAAAGACATTGATGAAACTGTAATTGACGCCACAAAGGCTTCGAATGATCCTACTCCTTTTGCTCTGACATGGGATGGGATAGTCAGAAATTCATGCCTTATAATGTGCCGCGTAACATCTTAGATATATTGGATAGTGAAATTGCAGGAGGTGTTGCTGAACCACCAGGAACTCGAATGTGATTTATTTTGATAGCAATGTAAACAAATATAAATTGTTAGATTTTCGTAGTTGGCTTACTCCTACGAATCCATACATTGCACTTCTTGGTATACCGATTCACCTTAAATTAGTCCTCTTAATACAATAATGAAGGCAGATAATACACTAAGAAGGTGGATAAACGAGGGGGAGAATTATTGCTCGTATACAGCTAGCGGAGTTCCAGTTAGATTATTTTGGGACACAACTTTAAAGAAACTGGGTCTTAAAAGTGTGGTGATGAGGCAGCTGTTCTCACTTTACAGACTGTAAATCAACAGATGACTGATAATATGAAAATACTTCAACATGGTACAGTTCTCATTAGATGTGTAAAGTTAGCTACTGGAGATGAATTTGACGATTTGGTTGGATATTATGCTATGAAAACAGATAACAGAACAACTTGTGATATTATCATAAGTATTGATAAAGATCGGGGAGGGGAAATGAGTATTGAATGTTTTGTTGGTGGGAATAGAATAGAGAACGACTTAGGAACTACATTTGTACGTAAAGATAAAAGAGTGAACACTTTAGATATCAGTACCATTCATCTGAAACGTCTCATTTTGTTTGAAGTAATGGTCTTTCGTCATATTTTAAGTTCAGAGGAAATTACTAAAATTTTATCTATCGGGTGAACAAGTTCGCACCGATAGGAACTTCGTGTTCAACATCAGCTAGACTCCGCGACCGGCCGGCCGGACTGAAAACGGGGTCCTTTATATAGGCTAGTTTGATGGTGATGACTCACACGGAATTTCCCGTACATGTATAAACATGTTGTGTGTGACTCAGCAGGGAATTTCCCCGCTTAGTTCAGGACAATGCACTGTTGCGCGTGCGTGAGTTCGTATATAGGTCAGGGTCTATACTTTAGTTACATGGATGGTTAATTTTTCCTTCGCTTCATGTAGATAAATGAATAAAATGGGGTGTAAAAATTCTTACTTCATCCAGTTGCCCACGTTTACTTTACTACTTCCCCGCTTTCCAATATGACCTCCAGGCGCTTTTGTACTTGCAATGGATGTTCTGCGGATTCGGAGCCATGGCATTGTGGAAGGATCGCGGGTCGCCATTCGGGTCTGTATGACAAAAATCTACCACCTAACAGGGGATAGGGGAAAACATGTAAGACAATGTCTGTCGAAAACATTCGACTCTGTAAAACATAAAAGGGAACCTTTTAAGTCGTTTTTTTTTAATAATCCTCCTCCTCCTCCTCTTCCTCTTCCTTATCATCATCACAATCATCACCATCAGCATCACCACCACCACCACCACCACCACCACCACCATCATCATCATCATCATCATCATCATCATCATCATCATCATCATCCATCGTCACCGTCGTCGTCGCTGCCACCGCAGCCGTCGACATGATGATTGTCAAATATATCTGAACGGTAAGATTAGAATAGTCTTCTTAATTTAAAGAAAGGATCTTTTTTATAATTTCATGTTGGTAATTACAGGTATGCAATAATTACAGCAAAAATAGTGCATTAATAAATTAGTACATTTACAACAAATGTAAACTACAATTTTCCTACCAAATTACTCAACTCCCAATTTAAAAGCAACCTTGATTAGTGGGTCAAGTGACGAACTAATTTTAATTACATGCGATATAGAGAATTTACTTTCAAATTAGTGCTGGCTTAAGGAGTGCAGTCTCATACTCACAGTTTCCGTAAAGCTCGTGGCCTGATTTTTCTGGAGGTCCGGATAGTAGCGGCAATATTTGTCCGGCAGTATTCCCGCCTCGGGGTTCTTGTTGCATTCTTTACCGTTCCTGACGTCGAGGGCGTTGCCCGCAACGTGGCTCGAACACTTTGTGACGGCAACGTGTCCCTTGTCGTTGAGGTAGAAATGATTGTCGTCGCCAGTGGAGTACTCGT